>NC_041383.1:709948113-709958735 GCF_002162155.2 Triticum dicoccoides
AGAAGGAGGGTCGGGGATTTCTGTAGGAGTGGAATAAGAGGAGAAGGTGTTTTCTGTACGAGTGAGGAAGAAGGTGAGCGGGGTTTTCTGGACGAGTGAGGAAGATTGGGGAGCAGGGAGAATTGGGGGGGGGGGGAGACGGAAGCGGGAGAGCGAGTTGTTCGTGTTTATAAGGCCCGCTGCACTAACTACTCGCTTTTTCCCAAGAACCGCTCTCTTCTTTTGTGTTGCTGCATTGGAGCTGGCGCATGGACTTGGCTGACTGGCCATGCATGCAGGATGCATGTGTCCGCCGGCCACTGCATGCGCCTGGTTTGTTACTATGCCTATTTAATAGGGTGGTTATGGAGTAAATTAAGGAGATTTATTTTCTCTGTGTGCATCCACCAAATTAGAGGATGCGGTACTGGATGCAGACACTCACATTAAACTAACATTCAGAAGAACAAAAGTTCAGCATGTCTATGCATCTCAATGATTCACCATACTATAACCAACACAAAGCTCTGAGAAGGTGTGGAAATAAAGAAAATCGGTTGATGCTTCTCTGAGCAAAGGGCCTCCTGCGCACGCATTAATTTCCTGGGCATGCTTGTTTCTTCTCAATGTTGCGAGCACTTTGAGCATGTTGGCAACTCCACAGCTAGCTAGTTGCCTCATCTTGCAATTGATGCCGACACATTTGCAGCAAACACATGAGGCAATAGAGATGACTCAACATGAGTACATATTGTGCAGTTCCCCTGAAATCATATTCATTGTCCTGAATCTGAAAAGATACGAAAACAGTAGCTATACTCAAACAGTGTTGCAAAACAGTAGCACATATCAATAGCTCGGCATGACAAAACACGATCATCTGGAAGAAGGGAATACTGACCTGCCTGAGGAAGATTATATATAGTTTCATAAGTCCTTGGTTGATTTCTACCTTCGGCTGCACTACTTGTTTGCTCCTCCACACATGACAGGATCGTTCCACACTGCATTCAGCAAGTCAACGTACGAATGAGCTAATTTCATCTTGCGGTGGTCATTGTACCTAGTTACGAATGTAGGAATACCTCGAGCACCATGAGGTTAGCTGACAGTAGGTAGATGCAGCCATATAAATTTTGTGCGGTGCTACCAAAATTGAGGTTTGTATCCCTTCCCGTTATGATAATTCTTCTTGAAGTTGGTAGAACGTGACGGCTTGTTCTTTGCATCAAACTTGCCTTTCCCCTAAGATTTATTCTTGTTGTTTTGGGGCTGGTTGGGCAGGAAGTTCTTCTCGTGTACCATGTGGGCACTAGAAGCTCCCTCAGCGACCCGAGCACGTGTGTCTTTTGCTCTTGCCTTCTCCTCAAAATCAAGAGTGCTAATGAGATCCAAAACAGAAAACTCATGTCTCTTGTTTTTCAGAGAAGTAGCAAAATCATTCCACGAAGGTGGAAGCTTGGCAATGATGGTCCCAGCAACAAATTTCTCCGGCAACACACACTTAAAGTACTCAAGTTCCTTAGAGAGTGACTGTATCTCATGAGTCTGCTGAACAACAGAGCGCTCATCATTCATTTTTTAGTCACAAAATTGCTCCATGACGTACAACTCGTTGCCCATGCCCGAGGGCCCAAACGTGGCCTCGAGCGCAGCCCACATGTCTTTGCCGCTGTCAAACGACATATATGAATCCACAATGGAATCGTCAAGAACACTCAGCAGGGCGGCTTTGAAGAGGGTATCCATGTTCTGAAAAGCTTCCTGCTGTGTAGGATTAAGATCGCCCTCGGGCTTACCCTTAGTGGCGTCATAGCAGTACATGATCTGAAACCAATATACTGCTCTTGTGCGCCACCTTTTATATTGCACCCCCTTAAAAGTAGGCGGCTTCAAAAGCGCAGCAAAACCACTCGGAGTAAATTGCCTGTAATCAGGTTTTTGGATTGGATTGTTGAATATATGAGCAAGTTAGTATGAGATTTAATCTGAATCAGCAATAAATAGATCATGACGACAATTGCAAACATCAAAGTAATGATGCGGACTAAACCAGGAGGACAGAATCACATACTGTACAGTGGGAGCAGAGCCGATGTGGTTGATGTTGTCACTCATGTCGTTGATGAAGAGGTTACCGAGGTCGGGGAAGAAGGCTGTCGTTGAGGAAATCATCGCTGGCAGCAGTCACAGGAGTGTGCACCCCAAAAACCTGATCGCCCCTCTCCCGTACAGGATCACTAAAGGCGTGGTTCGGAGGACTGTTGTCCCTTCTCGCGGTGCACGCCGGAAGGAGGGCTGGCGAAGAATTGTGTGGAGGCTCTAAGATCTGGAATGGTGCAAAACCATATGATACAGCGGCGGCTAAGGTAGAGCATGTCAGGTCGGTCGTGCGAGTATAATATTAGGCCTTTGGCCCCCAAACCCCACGTCCAAGTCAATAATAGCCCCACCAAGGTTTGTCTCAAAAAAATGGAGTAATTAAGGCGTCCATTAGTCCCTTTAGTATAAATACTATATCATTAATAATGGCCCCACCTTTTGTCTCACAAAGTATGTTGGAGTACAACCGGCTACACGTTTACAATCCGCTTCTCTTCTCTCTCCTCTTCTCTCTCCTTCAACTAAGCACAAATACTATATTTAAATCCTTATAGCCTACTTATGTCATCTCATTGTAGTACTTTCTCTAAAGTTACTCTCCACTGTGTAGTCTGAAATGTCGGGCGTGCAGTGGGTGGTGCCCTCGGTTGGCGCACCGCTTCAACGGCGGAAGCAGTGAGAGGTCGCGTTGCCCTGACTTGCCATCAATGTGGAGCGGCGGGCTCAGCTGGTGCCGGGCGGGAAGTGCGCGCGGGAGCGGGAGGGGGTTTTGTTGGGCCAAGAAGGTGAGAAGCCAACTTGGGATCGGTCCAAAGTTTTTTTGAGTGGGTTAGATGCATCTAACCCAAAATAACCCTCCCTATTTGGATATTTTTGGGTTAGTTGAGTCCAAACTAACCCAAACTAACTCTAACTCTCGGATCCAAACAGGGCCATCATGTGCTCCCATACTCTGCATATGACACTAGTCTATGTTACTACTCCCTCCTTTCCGGTTTATATAGATGTTTAGAGTAACATAGTAATATGTTACAGTATAAGTTACTCCCCACTATGACCAGCCTTGGCCTCTCCCAGTGCTCCACCATGTATAGCTGCAAAGCCTGCCACGTAGGCATAAAATATGATGTGGCACCAATAAATTAAGCACCTATGCATTGAAGACTTGAGTTACTAAGCCATTTAATGAACTTAGCACCTCATCTAAGAGCATTGTTAATACTATAGCCAGCTGTTGGCTATAAGCCAGTGCCATGTCATCAACAACCCATCTTATAGTCAACATGTACAATAGTAGATCAAAAGAGTGTACTAATTTTTTATCATGTGGCCCACCTTTCATTCTCACAAAGTGCCTAGGAGCACGTGCTAGAGCTGGCTCTTCACGAAGAGCCCGCTTACCTTCTCTCTCATCTTCTCTTTCCTCCAACTAAGCAGAAACATACTAGTTTATTCCTTATAGCCCGCCGACTCAACTCTATTGTACTTGCTCTAAGCACATCTAAGCACTTACTAGCACCCCCTTGACCGTGGACCTTGACGGTGTATGTCACCTTGTGCCTCATAATTTTCCTCATCATTATCTGAGTCCTAGAAGATCTCACCCACATCATCATTAGCATGCAGCCGCCTTGATAGACAACGTGCGCAGAAGGAGTAGAGGCGATTGGGGACGCACCACCACCACGTCGTGGGCACTCCGTACGTGCTCTTGTGCGTGCATCATGCATGTTTTTTCACCGGTGCTAGCTCTAAGGCCGAGGCTGCGGTCGTCTTCGTCTCCGACTAGTAGTTGAGCAACGACGGCAAAGAGGTCCTGCAAGAGATGCGTATGGGCCGTTGCGTGCGAGCTTCGTCGTAGCACGACGAACCGGACGTCGCCGCAGATGGCGCACGCCTCCATGCAGCCGAGTGTGTGTGCATGCATGTGTTATTCACGTGCATTCTGCGGCCGAGCGTGTGTGCATGCACATGTTGTGTACGTGCGTTGTGTGCTCCATGCTATGCGCGTATGTGCATGAGTTGGATCAGATGGAGTTAGTGCGTTGGCTTGTGTACATGAGTGGCCGTATGTGTCCTGTACATGCGTGGCTTGTTGCGTGGTTATCAATAGTTCAATATAAACTACTCCCTCCATTCCTAAATATAAGTCTTTCTAGCCATTTCAAATAGACTACAACATACGGATGTATGTAGACATATTTTAGAGTGTAGATTCACTCATTTTGTTTCGTATGTAGTCCCTTATTGAAATCTCTAAAAAGACTTATATTTGGGAACGGAGGGAGTATAAAACATCTTCAACTTAGCATCCTGATGTACCGTTTCTAGTGGTTAGCGAGAAGTTCATGTTCTTTTATTTTTTTATAGGTGGTCAGGCGGCAAAAAACAGGGGAAGACGCGCAAGGTTCCTTGCAGACGCTCCACCGCGAGGTTCCTTGCTCCTTCTCGGTCGTCGGGAATCTATGCTCTTCAACTCTTTTCTTTTACGTGAGCTTTGTTCATCCTTTTCCCAACACGCGAGACATCTAGCATCAAGGTGCACGTGTCATGCAAGAAAATGGAGATAATCAGATAAGCAATGCGTAAGTGAGTCGTGCACTTCGATGGCACCTACGCAATATTTTTTCTCCTCGATGGCACGTGAATAGTGCATGTACTCAACGATGGATCACGGGATGGTAGCAATGACATGGTCAGCCCTTTTTTGGAGAGAGTACGTACTAAATAACTTTGATGTGTCTCATCAACTCGCAGAATGACGAGAAGCTTTATTACGCCTTCTCCCTCGCCAACGCGTGCGCGGTGGCTCGCAGCACGAGGAGAAACTTTTCCTTACAAGCGGTGGATGTGCAGCAGTTTATTTGGTGTCAGATTGCCAGAAGCACTACTGTAGAACCATCGACTTCCAGAAGAGGCGAAGAGCCAAGCGCAAGGTCACCTACTAACCTTAGGCTAGACATAGTGGGAGTAACATAAACAACCACACGCGAATATCAAGGTGCTGGTTACATAGAACAAATTTCCTGGAGTCTGTGCTCAGCCCTCCTCTCTCTCTCTTCTCAGCCAGACAGCGGACGTGCGGAGCCCATCGTCTGTTTGCTCACATGCGGTCCCACATGTCAGTGAAAACGCAAGAGGACCCACTGAACCTGCACATCTTTCACCTCGACGTGCTGGTGGTGAAAAACAAATTCAATAAAGATCTTCGGTGGCCGCTTTTGGAGTTACTCGAGAGTAGTAAGATTCTATTTACAGTTTAACCCAAGATGCACATCACGTGGCTTCAACTACCACTCTATTTTCTTGCATGACACGACCTGGATGCTGGATGTCCCACGTGATGGCAAAAGGAGGAAGAACCCGACCAAATCTTCGGTTGTGCTCTTGGATTAGACTAGTTGTGCTAACTTAAAAAATTTATTGTGTACTAGAATGGATGCAAGTTTTGGTATTGGGAAGAAGAGTACATCGATATATTGATGGAGCGCAATTTAGTAGATGTTCTAGCACTTTTAGCTAGCATAGAGGCTAGAGATGAGACTAGTGCACTTGTTGATACTCCTACTAGAATAGAGGCTAGACATGAGACTAGATGCAAGGAAGCAACGTCTACTTATTTACACTTGAAGAAGAAAGAAGCACGCAAGATCGAGCCAACGCAGATAAACAATGAATGCATCGAGAAGGCACTAATCCAACTTACAGGAGCAGTTATGGAAGTTGGATATCTTCTAGAGTAGTAAAATGTATTCTTGTGATTCTTCTTTTCTCTGGTCCTGCTTTTCTAGTCAAAATTATCGTTGGAGTTCGTGCAAAACGGAGGTCCGTTTGGGGTCGTGCGTTGGAGTTGGCCTTACAAGTGGGACCGTAGTCGAGGAAACCGACTATCGGCAAACCCCCACCTCGCCCGCCGCGCGATGGCTAAAGTTAGAGAAACGACAAGGTTGAAGAGATTGCTCTAGCACGGACTCCAAGAAATAATATGGTGTTAGATGGATGTCGTGGTGGTGGCGTGTGCCGTACTCCTGGACGTGAATGCTTGTTATGGCCCATGCCACCCTACTACTCCCACTACTTACTATATAGTACTAGTTTCGAGGATTCAAGGTGCTGGTTACGTACAACGAACGGATGATGCTTCGGTGCCTTAAGGCACCTACCTTTGTGTCTATGACATGTGGGACCAAGAGGTGGCTGGCCCACACGTTAGTGACCCAAAGGTAGGTTCCTTTAAGCCACCGAAGTTGTGTCCACAGCGAACACATTAACATATGGCTACAGTTAAAACACCCGCCCGACGCGCGAAGCATGTGAAGCTAGTACAAATAGTGTGCTCCTATTGTTGATTGGCCTCATCCGATAACCTGTTGCAATGCATGTACAATTATGTATTTCGAAAATATTTTTTTGCCTGGTCGCACCACTCACTCAGAGAAGCGACTCGAAAGCCATTCATAAATTTAGTAAGTTTATCATAGGCATATCATTTTATTACATACAACAGGTCATCAACCCACATCGACAACGAGGATACATTATAAATACTAAAGTTTTCATCACACAACAAATAACTAGCAATGAAATGAACTTCAACTCAACCAATCCTCGGCGTTGGAAACGCTTGCTTTGAACCACAAGTGATTCTCTAGGACAGGCTATCTATTGTCGATCTCGAAACCAACGCAGGACTGATCATCCAGGCTGAAGCGGCCTACTATATCAGTACCAGGGTAGGGAACCACCCAAATGTACGAGGTATAGATATAGTTGATTCTCATAAATGGTACTAGTAATGTTGTGTCAACAGCAGTTGGATCGCCTTTCACCATCATCGAATAGTTTTGTCCAAGGAAGAGCGAGTTTTCTCCAAGACTATCAATTCCGTACCAGGGAGAAGGTGTTGGCGCTAGCACACTAGTATCCATCCCGAATACCATGCAACGGGTGATGGAATAGGTCCGGAGAGTGCGACCATGGGAGACAACACGTGCTCCCTCAGTAGTAACAAACTCAGTGTGCTGTATATAGACAAGAAGAGGTGATCCATCGGAATTAGTTGTCAGGCGCCAGTGAGTATATACGTTCTGCTCGTCCTCATGCTCATGATGATCACCATCGTCATCTCCCCCTTGGTTATAAAATTTTTCAAGTATAGGTGGTGGAATGTTCATAGGACCTTGGAAACACAAGAAGAAGGTTAATTAGTAAAGGGAAACTTGCTAACCCGCATGCATGTGCATGAAACAATTATAATTATGGTGGAAGACAAACGTACCGAAACTACGAGGATCCCATGCAAAAACAGTGCCATGAGCGGTGGAAGCAAACACAAGACCCTCGTATTGAATTGCATCACAGTACACATCCGTGTATAGAAACTGATTTTTGAGCAATATCCATCGAGTTGAACCACAAAGGACGGCAACAAGCTTGTCGAAGATAGCAACAACTTCATAGTTCTTGTAATTCCAAGAGCGGTTGGGAACTCGACAAATTGCTATCTTCCATAGAAGACAGTCACCATGATCGTATTTGAACGTGCGTAGAATAACGGTGTACTCATCCTCTGGGCAGTCTGCTGAGATTTTTTGAAGTGGGACCTGGTGATGAGTGTACACATTCACAAGTTCCCACTCGCAGTTGTACCCAATATAAACAACTCAATCTCCATTTGCGCCTGCCCAATCCTTGCCCTCAAGCGATGGCATCTTAACATCATATGTATCATTATCAAGCGGCATTAACTTGCACAAGGCGAGGCCTCCGTCGTCCCTGCGCCAGTAGTCATCAGGGTCACGGCGAAGAAGATAGGGGAGATCAAACCGCTCCTTGACCCTTGGGTTCCTTGTAATGATGTTATTAGTTGAGTCGAGAATGGTCTTGAACGAACCTGCCATGCTAGCCGAGGTGATGACGTTGCACCGATCAATGAGTTCCTCCACCACGTCATCTTTTAGATCAGGGCAAGAATAACGGGGTCGTTTTTGGCCTGTTCCCTCCATGGAGAAGATGATCGAACAATGGCAGAAGGAAGGGTGAAGGTCTGAAGGAAAATGGAGGAGCGAGAGGAAGAGCATACAACAGCAGTTCCAAATTGAGAGGGAAAGGCAAAGAGTCGGTGGACGGTTGCCAGTTTGCCACGGTTCACGAAGAGGCACCCCGGCCGACACGTCCGTTCGGAAATACTAGTAGAAAAGGACTCGCCATCGTCTCACTGATATGTAGAAACGGGACCACATGTCAATGAAACATGGTGTGTAATTTCTCATGCAAAATGCGATCTGGCCGTGTTGGCCCGAGGTGCCGCATTATTTAATTTATATTTTTGAAAGTTTACCGCATTAGTTATCAACCTTTATTTTTTTAACATGTAATCTGAATGGATAGCTCCTGTGGTCATCACACGTGAGCGGATATAGTGATGGTTGATTTGCCCGAGCAACTTGTTACTGTGGGAATATGGGAGTACCAGCGGATTCAAGGAACAGAGAAATGATGGTTGCTTCATCCAAGCAACTTACTATGGCGAAGGTGGGGCTCTGTGATTTGACTGCTCACTAGTCATTACTACTGTGGCGCAACGACCGGGGTGAATCTTTCCCTGAAGTTGTGTTGTGCACTCAATATTGCTGCATGGCAGGTGGAGCTAGATGAAGGATGTCCAAAATGTTGGCGAAACGAAGTTGAATTGTTTCTGGCATTGCTATCAATCCTTCAGGATTTGTTTATATGTACGCATAATTTTAATGAAATTGTACTGTGATGCTATGAAGGTTTCAACTTTGGTTGCCACAGGAAAAAAAGGTTTCAACTTAGGGTTCATGTGTCTTGCCTCGAGATTATCTCATTACAACATTCCATCAAATACAAATGAAACTACCATGGCTAATGCATCTCAATGGTTCACAGATCAGCGCCAATATTCACATCACAACTGAAGACAAAGTTGTGAGAAGGTGTACAAATAAAGAAAAAAATATAATTGATCGATGATGTTCGTAGGCATGGCTCCATTTCCTTGGCACAGTGTTCATTGCTTGGCAGCTAGTTTCACCTAGCTCCGTAGCCAAAAAAGAGATGTATGAAGGACACCACAATCCGATCATTTTGTGCAGCTGCACTAAAAATCGAGCGGACCATCCCTATTTGCAAAGATATCCAGTAAGTGTGATTACAATAATAGTGGAACTAGATGATGAAACATAACACACATAAATAGAAGCCGATCACCTCTACGATCTCTCTTTAGGACTAACTTCTTGTTGGAGAAGATTAGGCACGGAGTTGGATGAGGAGGATAGCAAAACCAATCTCCCTTTCCGCAGTCCCACAGAAATGTAAAAATGTTGCCCGTGTGACATTTTGGCGGAACAACACAAAACACTCTTTAGAAAAAAGTGATTTGTGCAGTTCACCAAAAGGTCGCAATAGCAACGAGGTGAAAATGGATAGCCCTGTTTGCAAAAGAAGGTCGAAAGGAAACAATTACTGCCCAATAACACGAGTTGAAGACACATACGCCGACAAAAAAGAAGCATGTTCCATGTAATAAGGGAAAGATAGCACATGGTGGTTTATCAAAAATGATTTGAGGACGAGATTGCAAGATGGAAAGTGCGCCGGCCGAGATACGATTTAAGCAAACAACTGAAGAAGATCCACATGCAGCAACATAAGAAGATGGGCAGTGGAGCAAGGCCGGAGGAAGCTGTACCTGAGGGTCGTCGGGATGTTACTAGGAGGGCGCCGGCAGCCGGGATCTGCCCATACTGCGGCAGCGAGCAAGTGGCGAAGGCCCTACCGCGCCGGAGCTTGGTCAGAGAGAACGGCGGGTACCGCAGATAGGGACGTGATGCCTCAACGCCGTCGAACGGAGAGACGATCCACATCCTCCCTTTTCGCCGGTGGACGGGATGCGGCCGGATCACTGACCAATGCTGGAGAGAGGCCACGGCCGCCTTGTGTGAGATGGTGTGACGAGAGACAAACCCATTTTTCCATTTTCCCCACGGCAATCGTTTTATATTCTGTACGTGCCATTGAGGAATATATAACTTTATTTAATGCTAACGTGTCAAGTCGAACTTTATTCCGTCTAGGTGTGGTACCCGACACTCCTTCAAGTAAACAACCGCTACACGCGTCAAATTATCACGTGGGCTGTCTTTTCGTACATAAACGAACTCCACCGTGTACCTGCGTGGGTGTGGCCGGGAACGAGACGTGAGTACGTGCGTCCTGTGTGCACTTCTTCTTTAGGTGCAGGTACGTACGTGGGTGGGTGTGAGAGAGATGGTTTGTACGAAACAGAGGCAATGTGTTGATGATATCTCAGACAGAAAAATGTAACATATGCAATGTGTGTGAAATGGAGTCATGGACGTGAGATATCGATAGAATTGAAAACAGGGATGATGTGTGTGGCTGCACGATCGATAAAGAGTGCCATCGAACTTGTGTTTGCCCACGTCAAAGATATAGGGCGGATGGCCTACTGGAATTTGAGAGGGCAGAGGTGCAGTTTTTCTCCGTGGCAT
>NC_041383.1:709958820-709969818 GCF_002162155.2 Triticum dicoccoides
TCGACTAGTATATGTGTGGGGAAGGAGAGAGACCTAGCTATGTATTGAGGGAGATCGATCAACATCCATGGATATGTGTACCAGAGGAATAAGGTTGGGAAAAAGACAAAGGTAGAGCATCGGAGGGTTACTGGTGGAGTGGCGTCTCACAAATGGTGGGAGAGGCCTGCTAGACAAACGGAGGGTATGAGTGCAATATCAATAAGAGAGGGTGGGGGATGTCTGTCTGTCTATGCATGTGCGTGTGAGAGACGGGTAGGGAGGTATTCAAGGATGATGAGGGCAGAAGATATGGTTGTGGTAAGCTTACGTAACTACATAGGAAGATCAACCGTCGTGTGTCCGAGAAAGGGAGAGACATAACTAGCGAGGTAAGTGTATCGGTGCTTGGTGAAAACGAATTATAGTCGACCTGGCTATATGTAGGGAGATCAGTTCATATACACGCCTGCATGTGTTAGAAGCAAATAAGCTCCGGAGAGACAGATAGGGGGAGAGGGTGTGGCTAGGAGGGGTGGTGAGAGAGGCCTACCATGTCGAGGGGGGAGGAGTGTGTGAGTATGTGATTAATGAAAAGAGGGGTGGGAGTGTGCACCTGCATGGAATCGTATTGGACATAGGGGGCATGGACGGTGAGAAGAGAATAGGGGAAGTATATATGTGTTTGTTGTAGGCACACTTGGCTAGAGAGGTATATCGATCGGTGTGTGCCGGAAAGAAGGAGCCGGGGGCCGACTCACACCGCTGGTGGTTGACCTAAAGAGAAATAATGAACGTGCGTGATGGAGGGGACACTAAGGGTGGGTGAGAGGGGGCGGGCGTGTGCATGCACGATAGAAAGTTAGCGTTAGCTAGCTACAAATAAAAGAGGATCGTGAAGGTGTAAAAGACAAACAAATATCATAATTCATTATAAAAAAGTGGATACGGATACTTGAAGAAGATATCATAATGTAGAACATTGATTATAATTTGGGCTAATGTGTGGCTTTTGCAACTCAGGTCTAAATACTTGTCATAATGTAGGGGGCGGGGCACTATACTTTGTGTGATAAACACGGTGTACGTATGGAACATAGTTTAGATTATGAATATATAGTTAGTACATCAAATGTACTATTATTTGGAATCAACATCAAGTGTATTCAAAAAATACAATTCAGTTCATGTAGTACACATAGTTCATATCTATCTCTATAGTAATCATGTGGTGTGTTATTAAGGTAATACACGAACAATGGTTGAAGTTGGCAACAATCATGATTGTAGATTCTTATTGAAATAGAGAAACGAATTCAAATTTAGTTCGAATTGCAGCGGTAGTACAGACATTTGGAATGCACTAAAATGTTGGTATGCGTAGGTTACATGCACTATACAACAAGGAAAAAATTTAATCGGACATAACATGGATTCATACTCCCTCCTTCCATCTATATAGGGCGTAATGAGATTTTTAAGACTACCTTTGACTATTGACAAGATTAATAGTACATGACATGCACAATGTGAAAATTATATAATTGAAAGAACCTTTCACAGACGAATTTAACGGTGTGATTTGTGTAAGTTGCATGTCATATATTATTGCTCTAATATTTGGTCAAAGTTAGCATCAAAAAACACATTAGGCCCTATATAGATGGAAGGAGGGAGTAGCTTTGAATAGCATTTGTATAGTAAAACGGGGCAAGACTCTCTCTTTGTGTGGTGTGAATAGTTTTATTTTTTTCGTTTTCTTTTTGGTTGAGGGGAGTGTGAATTGATTTGGTACGTACAAGTACTATATTACTACACGTTAGGCTTGTCCCTAAAATTCAACCCGCGTCTTGTTATATCCCGAAAATTCAGATATCGTGCTCCCAAAACTGGCGCCTTCACAACCCACGCCTTGCTATCCCGAAATTACAACGCGCACGAAAACTCCCTCCAGGTGCCAAATCCCAACACGTGAAATCCCCCTTCTAACCCTGAGCCGAAAGGGCCGCTAGTTCAAATCGGTGGGGGGTACTTTTATAACACACCCTACATTTTGGACAAGCGCGTCCCTAAGTCATGCTTCACCCGCTCCCATTGCCCCCTTTTCGCCATTTGAAATCCCAGGCCGCCATAACCTCTCCGCTCCAACCACGAAACCCCACCCTCCTCCGTCCGCCACCTCACCGCTGCCCAGCCGGAGCATCTTCCCCGACGACATCGTCCACCGCAACAGCTCGACGTCCCTCGTCCACCTCCCCGGATGAGGATCCATCGTCCATCTCGTCGTCCCGCCGGTTCAGCCGCCCCGTCCTCCACCTCCAAGGAGCTGCTCCGACGATCGCCTTGTCTATCGTGGCTGCTCCATCCCCACAGCGCCGCCTTAACCTACTCCGCCGGAACCACAGCATCCTCACCGACTCCTCGGAGGAAGCCGAGGCCTACTCGGCGCCACCAAAGAGGTTGTACACTCATCGCATCGCACCTTCTCCTTAACTCGAGCTCCCAGCACCGACGGTGCTCCATCCCGCACCCCCATGGAGCGGCTACCTTGAAGCCGGCACCGCGGGCGACATCTCCATGGCGGCTCTCCCACAGTGTGAGGCCCCTTCGGCGGCGGCGTCCATACCAGCCTGCTGCAGCTCCGTCTCTCGCTCGCTCGCTCGCACTGCTGCTGCTGCTGCTCCGGCTCTCGCTCGATCGCTCGCTTGCCCAGCTGCTGCTGCTACTCTCCCCCTCGCTCGTGCTACTGCTCTGCTCCGATTAAGCCACACTTTAGTCAACTGAATTGACTTTTGGGTCAGTCGATTTTCAGGGGTTGGGGGGCTCGTCGTAGTTAAGGAAGAACCACCCGCGGCGGGGACGGGGGCTCGCCGGAGAGGTACCCCACTATCTATCTTAGGGTTCAGGGTGGGGCACTACAAAAAAAATACACTTCCGTGATGATACGTGTTTGTCAAAGTAGGTCGCGTTTTTTGTCATGCATGTACATTCATGACGATTTTATGACAGAATCAAGATAGTCATACATGTGCTGTCGTAGAAGTGTTCCATGACATTAACAAAATTATCATCACGGAAGTGTCCACTTCCATGACGATAAATCACGCGTCACAGAAGTGCTTTCGTCAAGGGTGACCGACACGTGGCATCCACTGTAACGGAACGCCATTCAGCTATCGGGTCAGATTTTGATCCGATAACCCGTTAACACCCCGACCAATGGGAATTTTCCATGTGTAAAATCATCATTGGCTGGAGGAAACACGTGTCGACTCATCATTGGTACAGATGTCATCCACTCATTGGACAGAAGGCGCCTATGATACGTCGACACGTGGCACGGCCCATCAAGTTTAAATGGGCCGGCCCAACTAAAGGCCCACAAGATTTTGTGGACCATAATGGGTCGGCCCAGCTAAAGGCCCACGAGATTTTGCGGACCATAATGGGCTGGCCCAGCTAAAGGCCCACAAGATTTCGCAGGCCATAATGGGCCGGCCCAGGTAAAGGCCCACAAAATTCTTGCGGATCATAATGGGCTGGCCCAGCTAAAGGCCCACAAGATTTCGCCGACATTAATGGGCCAGCCCAGCTGTAGGCCCACAAGATTTTGAGGACCCTAGTAGGCCGGCCCATTAACTGGCTGCCATGTTTTGGGCCAAATGTCGGCCCATATTTGATCCGATCCATTAATGGCCTGCCATGTTCCGGGCCTAATAATGGCCCATATGAGATCCGGCCCGTTAATAGCCTCCCACTTTCTAGGCCAAATCACGGCCCAGATCTGGTCCAGCCCTTTAAGAGGCTTTGGGCTCAATTATGGCCCATATCAGATTTGGCCCGTTAACTGGACGCTATGCTTTTGGGCCCACTTGCTAAAGGCCCATTTAGTAATTCGTCCTGATATTAGTTTTGGCCTGTTAAGGGCCCGTTTAACATTTCGGCCCTATATTAATTTCGGCCTGTTAAAAGCCCGTCATATAGTTGGGCCTAACTATGGCCCCGTTTGCATCCGGCCTGCTCGCAGCCGATATCTGATTGGGCCAAACAAGGACCAAGACAACTTTGGCATGTTAAAAGTCCGTGATTTGATTTGCCACATCATGGGTTGGGGTCCATTTTGGGTTGCTGCCGGCCCGCGAGCTATTCGGCACGTTTCAGGCCCAACCTACTTCTCAACCTCCTAAAAGCCCATTGAGTTTTCTTGCGAAAAGAGGGCCGGGGGTTACTCGGCCTATTAAAGGCCCGAATCTACTAGTGGGCCAGTTTGACGGGGCCCATGATGTGGATCATACATCGTGATTGCATGATGGCCCGACTTTGTACCGTAATTTTACGGTTTGGCCGGTTTACTGCGAAGACAGGATATATATACAGTAAAATAACTGCAGCATCATGAATAATAAAAAACATAGACTATACAATAAAGATATTACGGCATATTACATCCACTGGGCATCAAAGTTTGCCACTATGATGATAAAGCACAAGCAGACAACAGATTACATACACTGGGCATCAAAGATCGCCACCAGTGCAAATAAACACGCCGACAAACTAATATACAAAACCGACAGCACTTCAATAGAGTTCAAGAAAGGTTAGCCCTGCTGGGGAGCTGCAGCGCAAGCAGCTAAGCAAGATGATGAGACTGTGCTTGTTCAACACTTATATCTTCCTCACTCTGAAAGATAAACAAGCAGACAGATGACAGGTTTTGCACATAAAAGTATCAGTGCTGACAATCCATCACATTTATTACTGATGAATAAAGTGACACAGTTTAAAATTGCATTAACACAATATGGTATTGTTCAAGTCAAGACATGGTAGGAAATGACATTGTGAAGGAGTTGGCAGCTTCACGACACCACTCGATTACAGATCAAGAACTCATAAGTATCAATGGTTAGTGTGCTGTCAATTTATCCCATTTCAGATTGGCAAATAAAGAGATGGTTTAAATAATAGTAGAATGATATGGCATTGTTCATAGTTAAGACATTGCAGAATATGACATTGTGCTGTAGTGGGTAGGTTCACCACACCACTGGATTACGGATGAAGAACAGAAGCATACATGCAGTGCAAAAGAAGATCACTTGCTCTGTATAGTTTAATTTACATGGTATGAAGAAGGAATTTGGTTGTACAACTGAAAACTTAAATTGAGAAGGACAAACTTTTGTTTATGAACTACATAATAAACTTTAAACATGCAATTTGATGCAAACACCAAAAATAAACAGCTGTTGCAGTCATACCTAACCAAATATACACAACAAAGTTTAAAGGCTTGAGAAGGAAAAACTTACATTACTGGTGAAGACAGGCTCTATAAACCCCTTGTCCATGCTGATGGGGGGGGCAATTCAAGAAGTTTAACACAGAATCTTCTTCATAAGCGTTGCCTTTATTCTACATTTTGTTAAGAGTAAATATAGATGTGATAATATACGAAAAAATGGAGAATATTTAAGATAAGATGAAGAGTGATGCTACATAACCAGGTAGCTATAAATGTATGTGCAGCGATACAGGCAAAAGGCACAACCAAGAGCAATGCACAGCTAAACTTCTTTAGTACCAACCTTATGGTAAGAGTAAATATAGATCTGATGTGTAGAAAATGGAGGGCAAAGGAAAATAAGTTGCAGAGTGATGGTAATGAACAACTACCTGTCAATATAAGTACACTGATAAAGGACAACATGTACTTACAAGAACAATGCAGAGCTAAAAAAATTCATTGGCATTGGATATATTCTACACTAATGTAACCATTCATACAGATCAGATAATTTGGAGTGAACAATTGATAAGCAAGCTATCATGCATACTACTGTCACATAATGAACCAGGTATGTATGCAAGTACAGTGATACAGGACAACAGGTACTAACAAGAGCAAAGCAGCGGGCAGCATATTTGCGATATCATGTCGTTCTTTTCAAACTGGAATTCTTCTTCGAGCAGATTTCCTGCAAAAACGATCCATAAGGCACATGCGAAAAGGTAGAAGTTCAAATTGTCATGTGATTTCATAGACAGTACCTCATCCTGGGAACGAGACCAATGCATAACAAGGTTTTTCCATTCAATGTCTTCTAAATTTAGCACAGGAGACTTCACCGGAAATTCGTTTATAGACTTGCCATCAAAGTGTGATTTCCTCAGGTAACACCGATACTGCTGCAATGCTTCCTTGAAAAGCACAAGCAAGCTTTGCTCGTCATGACTATCCAGATTGACCGTCGCCTAATTACAACAATGTAATGTAAATCATTGATGTGTTCGATCAACAGAAAACAGGAAAATAATAACCATGAATAATAGCACTTACACGTAAGTTGGACAGGAAGATGTGAAAATGGTGTTTGTCTTCACTATATTCTTCCCATGATGGGAATATATGCAAGTAGTCCCTAACAACATTGAAAGCATTGTCTTTTAAACTGGGAATAAATGGAATGGGGTTCCAATCTGCAGGAATTGGCCGTCTCTGCAGTTGGAATAGGTCTTCGGCCGGTCGACTTGCTGTATTTTTTGCTGGAGTGAGATTTTTCTATGGTACGGCTGGTGCTATGGCAAATGAAATCGGTATACCTTTTGCTGGAGTGCAGGTCCTGTGTGGTGGGGCTAGTGGTGTGGCCAGTGAAGTATCGGTACAGTCTGCTGGAGTCGGTCCTATGTTTTGTGTCACTGATTGTACAGCCAATATAAGTGGGGCGTTGTCTGATTTCTCCGGCACCACCACGTTTTTCAAGGACTTTGCTGGTTCTCCTTCAAGTTCGGCAATCACCCTCTTCCTTTTTGATGTCTGATGCACAAGAACAGCATTTGAGTGGAAAAACATGGTATGATGACAGATGAAATATGTATTGATAATGGATGGGCATGGCATCTCGAGTTATATGATGAGTAAACTAAGTAGATGGCGGTGCAACAAAGTAGAAGAAATGCAAGACAACATATGCAAGGTATGCGCAATCAATAAAACCTTGCCAAATTAGAATAGGCACCTTGATGGGTGAACAGGACAGGCCATCTGCCTTTGACTCCTCGAGGTTAGAATAGTCATTAGGATGATATTCTGAACAAGAATCAACAGGTGGGGAGCGTACGAGTTTCATTGCTTCCAAAATGGCACTCAATGCCTTGGTGCCAATTTTGTAAGTCATTGCAGTGTTCCATAATATTCTTCTGATGCACGGATTCTCATATTCACTGTAATTGCTATAATATCTGAGAACCATGAAAACATAAATAGTTGTGAGATTATCTTTGTAATGCAGACGATATTCTAATATAGGGGCACCCCTGTAAACACTTGTGTGCTATCACTGGATTCTGATGAGAGAGCTCATGTGTGCTATAATATGGTGCGTGCATTTATATAATCTGGCACAAGTACACAAAAAATAGGCTCCAGAAGTAAGGATAGATGGCAGATGATAGGTTCATAATATACTGTATAGAGAGTTTATTGCCAAACCATGATAACAAGAGCACACAGCAACTAGGCAGATCATAGTGTACATAACAGGGGTACACCATAACCATGATATATAAATCGGGAAAGTGGAACTGGCTTGAAAATACGGTGTTGTATTGCCGCTAGTAATTGAAAGCCTATAGATCACGTACAGGCCAGCTCTATCGACATGGTAAAGAAGAGCAAGCAGATTTTGGATAATAAAATGTTGGTTGCGCAGTGCCCACACATGATGAACCAGAGCGCATTAAGAATGCAACTCACAGCTGTCTCTCGACCATTTCAGGCGGTTGGATGAAGATCCTACGTCTCCTAACCCTTCTTCTTCATCGTCTCTGATTCTTCCCATACAGAACACCGCACGGGCCGCCGGCCGGACCACTGGCCCCCACCGCCTGTGTTCCTCCGCCACCCCCACCCCCCACCCCCACCCCAACCCCCACCCGCGTCGAGTTTTCTTCATTCGGCGAGGCCCCACAACCACCCGAGCCCATTCGATCGCACCAACGAACTCCGGCGAGCTCTGAAAAATCGACTGACCCAATTTTGAAATTTAGTCTACTGTGATTTAACTAGTGTGGAATATAAAAGGGGAAAACCATAAGCATTGGGAGTATAGTCTTGAGCGTGCCATGGCAGATCTAAAGGTGCAAACCGGACAAAGGCAACTCCGCAACCAAGACAAGAAATCAGAGTAAAGCAGTGGCGATCTATTTTCTTGCTGTGATAAATAAGTTGAGCAGATACGAAAGAGTACCGCCTCTAGTGCGGCGCCGTGTACGCATCTGCTGAGAATTTGACGGTGTTGCGGTAGCGATGGCTGTCGACAGTGTGGAAGCAGATCTAGGAGGGTAGACGGTGGCGGCGGGGCGCGATGGACAAGACGGTCGTAGGAGCGGCGCCGGCAAGGTGGACGATGGCGGGGATGAAGCGAGAGGATGGGATGCAAGGATCCCGGTCCAAAGGCGTGGATGAGAGAGGTTGATCTCTTGTAATGGACGGCGGCGTCGGGGTATCAGCTCCGACATGGTGGAGGAGGACGGCGGTGGATGGGGTGGCGGACGACGGCGGACGGAGGAGGGTGGGGTGGAAGGGTGTTTTGGCGACCACAAAGTACGAATGGGGAAAAGGGAGGTAGAGAGGAAGGGGGGAACCATGTATTCAGGGCACGCTTGTCTCAAATGCGAGGAAATTTACAAATTTAGCCCCCGTTTCAAATTTCTACTACATCAGAGCAACATTAGTCGGTTGGGGATAGGACGGTAATCTCGCATACACCGAATATTTGCCGACGAGAGTTTGTTTTTGGCGCCCATCGTGTATATATATGAATCGGGGAGGGAGTCGATTTCGGTCGAGGGCACACTGTGTTTTGGCTCCCATCGTGTATGAATCAGGGTGAGAGGCGGTTACGTCATGTTTGGGTGAAATTACCAACCTACCCCTATCAAAACCTATAGAAATCCAGCAGATAAGCTTTGCATGGCAGGGACAGGCAGTAGTGATTTCCATCTCGCAGATTTTGGTTTCGGGCGGTTACTGCAACTTTCGCTGCTTCATTCAAATTTTGCAGAGTGCACGTTTACCGTGCCAACTCAATTCAAATCTCGTTTGTATTCTGTTTTTTTCGGGCGGGATCCATTTTCAATTGGAATTACATTCTATATACATCATTTTTTATATATACTTTCAAAAGCACAACACCATTTATACATAAATATGGTTTACAAATGGCATGATCTCAGATTCATAAGGTTGTATCCATCAATTTGGAATTTCAAATATTTGAAACCACTTTATGTTGAAATCCAATGTATGCATTCCTCACTAACCGTCTCCAATTAATGTGTGTTTCATGCGGGGTTTTTTTACTTCTCAAACATGTATAATGTGTTTCACCCACGCAACATATAGTGTAATCCCGTTTAGACATTAATTGCATATAAACCATGCATTGTTTGTAATTAAAGAATCTATGGATCACTAATATTGATAAACTATATAACATTACACGTGTGCCCAAATTCAAATGAATATGCATGTTTGATACACCAATTTGCATTATGATATTATCGATGTCGTGATCTCCAGTTTAAATATTGGAATCCCCTTTAATCCAGATATTCGTCTCATTAGCTATCACTCATGCTTATATAGGACTATCTCTCTGGACCTATACGTGTTCATCGTCTCTCAGGTATATCTCGTGCTACTTGTATGTCGACAATGATCTTTTATCTTCGTAACACACTACCGGTACTCTCTCCCTCGACCTTCATCACTCTATCTCTCTCTAAGTATATCTCGCTCCCTGCTATGTGTCTCTAACTATGATTCTCCATGTGGAATCTCTTTCTCTCACACAAACACAAACTTTGTCTCTGGGGGTCTCATTTCTCTCTACTATTCCCATGTGTGCCACTCGCACACCCCTCATACAGAGATGTCTTTCGCTCCTTAGATATGAGAACCTACGACTCTTCCTCTTCAATATCTCTTTCTCACACACAAACACAAACTCTGTCTTCCAGGGTCTCATATTTCTCCATTGTTCTCTTGAATGTCGCTCACACACACCCTCTCTCCCTAGAGATATCTTGCGTTCCCTCATATGTCTCTCTAGCTATCACTCTCATTGTGAAATATCTTTCTCTCTCGCAGACACAAAACTCCGTCTCTCTGGATCTCATTTCTCTCTGATATCTGTTTGTATGTGACTCACATGCACCCTCTCTCTATCTCTCTCACACCCACACACATAACCCAGCCTTCTGATCCACTCGACTCATATCTCTAACGCACACTAGCTAGCATCTTTATCTTTCTATTTATCTATTTCTCCATCAACCTTCTTTCTCGCCCTCACTCTTGATTCCTATCACACACACTACATATGTTTCTCTCTACATGCAGTTAAGTGCCCTCTCACACACATACATAACTTCACCCTTTGAACCACCCGACGGTCATCTCCAACACCCAAACTAGCGGATGTCCCTCTAGCTAGCATCTCCATCTCTGTATCTATCTGTAGTTTCTCCGTCAACATTTCTTTCTCGCACGGAGTCTTGCTTCCTATCACCCACACTATATATGTCTCTCCATACATATGCATTTATAGGTTGATCTCTTTTGCACAATCGTTGCGCCTCACTCCCTCTGCTCGCCATAGATGCATGCTCCAGCCCACGCCACTATCTCTTAAAGACAAAAACACATGCTCAATTGTCGGGCCTCCTTCCCTGCATTCTCACATGCATGCATATTTTCATACCGATCCGTCTCTCCCATGTCGTTGATCTTATGACTTATGTCTTCTTTCTTTTATCTCGATCATGCGCTCGCGCACACACACACATCCCACGTATACATGTATACCTCTCACACATGCACGTTCAAGGTCTGTATGTCTCCATACATAGTTAATTACCCTCAATCCTAACACCACATCGAATCGTTCTCCTCTTTTGTGCACATAACTTCCGCCTGGATGGGTAAAACACACACTCACACTTAACAATCTC
>NC_041383.1:709970209-709989593 GCF_002162155.2 Triticum dicoccoides
TCTCTCACACACACACACTAAGACTCCATCTCTCTCTCTCTCTCTCTCACACACACACACACCCCACACACACACTAAGACTCCATCTCACACACACATGCTCTAGGCGGAGCATTTGTTCCTACCACCCTTCATCCAACCTTACCCGTATGATAAACAATCACCTTTATTTACTTGCATAACATGGACAAATTCCACTTTACTTTAGTAGTCAGCAAACTTATCATCTGTACACTTATAAAAAACGAGTTGGCGATGATGGTGTGCCTGCCATCTTGTAATACAGACTGTATGATCTATATCTGATGGATAGAAAGAAAACTATGATAAATTTACAAAAGATACCCGCACCTCTCTCCACATCATTATCTCCTGCAACCTCATTGCTCAGCAATTAAAAAAGGAATAAGTCTCTGGAACAATCTAGCATGCATGGTGGCCGCTGCCGCTTGCCGGCGCCGTCCATCCCCATGCCTCCGCCCATTTCGACCACCATGCTCCACTCCTCCTCGCCTTATCTCTCATCTTTCATTTTTTGATGACATTCTCGAGATACCAGTTTTCCGATAAAATTCTCGAGATATCATTAGTTTTTACACATGGGATTACTCCTGCATGGGTCAATCACAACAGGTGTTTTGTAAAAAAATGCATATCGATGTTCCGTGCAATGCATGGGAATCTTGCTTGTAATTATATAACGCAAATCACGAGCGGGAAGTGACATTTTTTTGACACAACCACGTTAACATGTCCACGTAAATCACTAGCTAAAGTAAATACCATTATACTTATATCCCGATGCAAAAGGTTGAGTACATGTCCGAAGAGTAGAGTCGCACACACGCACTCTGTCTCTCAGAATCTCTCTCTCACACACACCAGTTACGTGACGCCCACTTAAGTAGACACGTATGTTACAATTTGTGCACCTGCGGGTACACGCGATGCTGCGCATTTATTTAAGCCGGAAGGCAAACCCAAACAGTAGCCGCATTCATTCCCCTCCCGCCGCCTCTTCTCTGGTCGCCGTCGCTCGGTAGCCATGGCCTGGCCGAAGGTAACAACATACGCCATACTCCCGCCGGAGCGGCGCTTTAATATGGAAATTTTAGTGGTCATGCATGCATCTTTTTGTGCTAGCACTCCTATATAAGGGTTGACCGGTCGCTCCCTGCGGACGTGCGCGGGTAGTGGAAGAGGAAGGAGAAGGGAAGCGGGCTGTGGAGTAACATTTTTACCACAATTTCTTAGGAAACTGAGTGCAGTAATTGAGTAGTTTTGCAAACTACCAGTACTACACCTGAAACGGTTCAAAACCTATACTCCCTTGCCAACGCGCGCTTCCCGCATGAAACGGTCAGCGTCACCCTGGAGCGTCAGTGCCGCATTAATGCCCGGCCAGAGCGGAGGTGACCTCTCACTGGCGCCGGCTTTGAAGTGGCGCGATGGCCGAGAGAGCGCCGCTTCCCGGTGCACGCGACTGCTCCGCGTCGAGACTGGCCATAGGCCCTGTTTGTGTCCATGGGTTAGAGTTATTTTGAGCTAGTTGGGGCTCAAATAGCCCTAAAGTATCCAAGCATGAGTGTCTAAATTGGAGCAAGTTGCAGCGAACCCACCAAAAAAAACTATCCCACCCAAGAGGTGCTAACTGGAGATAGTTCTCATTGGGACCACTAAAAAATCACTTTTCTCTCTCCATGAAGTGCATTATTGTCAATCTAACCCTGTCAACCAAACACCTCTTTGGCTACAGTTAGTTCGGGGTTAGTCATGAGTTAGTCTAACCTCTAGCTAAGTTAGAGTATCAAACAGGAGCAGTATAGGACATGCAAGTTGCTCAAAGAATACATGCAAATTCATACATGAAAGGATTTTTTTTCTTTCTGAAAACGGAACATGAAAGGAATTTTTTTTAGAATGCTCTTGGCATGTCGCTAATATGTGATAGTTAACCGACCTCAATAGACGGCAGAAACGCCAGCCCGCCGCACTTTGATAGAGATGAGGAGGGAGAAGCGATACAGGCTGCTGGATTACTAGAGATAGGTGTCGCACGGAAGCCAAGAAATATGGTGATAGCGTGGGTTAGCCATGTACTAGTATGATGTAACTACGCTGGGCTACCGTGTTTTGTACTCTTCCAGTCCACTGTGGAGATAATTGGTTAATTTTATGTCACTGAATAATATTAAATGTGATGAGTGCAGATGCTCCACCACGAGGTTCCTTGCTCCTTCTCGGTCCTCCGGAATCTATGTTCTTCCACTCTATTTTTTTACGTGAGCTTTGTTCATCCTTTTGCCAACACGCGAGACATCTAGCATCAAGGTGCACGTGTTATCCAAGGATCGTTCCATCTATATGAAGAACACGTGGGCTGGAACTACGAGATGGACATGTACCCAGGAGTGGACGTACGAACCTGAGTAATGTAGCGCAGTAAGTGAAGTAGAAAGGCACAAATGGTATGAACATGCATGGCATATAGGGTGTGTTTGGTTGCATTCTAGTCTCAGCATAGTTGTTCCCTCTTCATGCATGCTCAACTCAACACCCCTCTTCATGCATGCTTCTACTGTATTTGTGCTAAACTAGTGTGGACTCATGCACCCTCCATACAATCTACCAAACACCCAAAAGTAGGTCGAGAAGGGAACTCTTGGGCGGCATTTGTCTCTTACTACGTACTACCACTAAATGTTGTACGTGCAATGCACGGTGATGTTATGAAGTACGTGCCTAAGCACTCTACTACTACAATATTAGTTGGAGGCACATATTAACTTTTATATTTGTTTACGTGTATGCCCTGAGACCTTCCAACTAGACGTGTCTTTCTCTCTAGGTCGCACTTTGTATCGTTCATACCACTAAGTACTACTACGTGTGGTCTCCGACCCAGAAGTGGAAGAAGTGGAGACGCTCTACCACGCTGTTTTTTACGATGGGCTCTACCACGCTGTTCATGGCCCACTCCTTTCGCTGACGTGTGGGACATCCAGCACGTGCCGTGTTTGGCACCCTTCGTCGTAAGAGTTGAAATGCTAGCATTCATCAGAAATAAAAAATAATTATAAATTGGTAGTGATACTATTTTTTGCGAACCACAGCAGTGATACTATACCACGCGGTTTCCTTGCTCCTCGATATCGGAAAGAATACTTCCGTTCGCCAACATGTGGGACGTCGACCATCCTGGTCCACTTGCCATGCATGCATAACTCCAAGGGAGAGACACCCAGGTTGTCGCGCCGCAGTAACAATAACTAATGAGCCGTCAAATCACAGGCCCACTTCCCACTTTAAAGTTGCTCGGACGAAGGAACCATCATGACTTCGTTGAATTCCGCTTCTTGAAGAAAACTACTGTACCAGCAGTACTGCTAGCTACGGTAGTTGCTCCAACAGATGCCTCCATTCGTTCATAGGATAGGAATATGAAAATCATAGGAAGTGAGATGACATGCATCTCAATTCCTATAGAGAAAGAGATGTCATTTGATGCTTAGGATAGGAATTTTCCATTTAGTCTAGGCTAATGTACTGGTAATTTGCTCTAAAAACTAGAGTAGTAACTAGTAGTACTGGTACATGCTCATACTCAGACACAGACACACACACTAACTACTAGTACTACTACTTCTCACATGCTGGCCAGACATCGTCGTTCTCCTTCCCGGCTTTGTCGGTGACACCCCACCGTGCTTGGATCTCCGCCAACCTCTCCGCAGCAGCGCATGCGTCCTTTTCATTCTTCTGGCCGCGGGCCTCTCTTTTCTTGAGTGCTTTCTCACTTTTATGCTCCCTCTGTGCAGCTTTGGCTGCCTCTTGCTCTACCGCCCATTCGGCCTTGGCATCTCCAAATTCCTCCCACATAGTTGTGAGGTCGCGAGCAGCGATGAACTCGGCACGGCGGGATGTCATCGCTTCCCTACCATTTTGTGTGCGGTCGTGGGCGGCGAGGAACTCGGCGCGGCGGGATGCCATCGCTGCCTTACTGGTTAGTGTGCGGCGCGGTGGCATGAACAACGCTTGGTGAGAGCTCTGGGGTGGAGTGGCCGGACAACCGTATAGTGCATTGGTTTGTCAAGAGCTCAAGGACTGAAGACGAAGCAAATTTGGATTCCCCTTCAATCATGGTCATTTATTACCGAGTAAAATGCATTGGCGGTCATCGAACTTGTCTTGATAGCTCACTTTGATCATTGTATACGAGATATGGTGATTATACGGTCATTGGCTCAGCGTATAGCTCCGTATTTGCCTGGTTGACCAGTCAAACAGTCTGCATGCGCCTCATCCGCTCGTGTTCTTTATCTATCTACGCGGGCCTACCTGTCAAATGAGAAAGAAATACTATAAAAACCAAAATTATATGTATGTGGGGAATCAAACCATGGACTCGTTGCTGCAACGCACCCTCGTCAGCCAAATGAAAATGAAATACTTCACGTCAGACACTCACGCCCACGCTGTCAAAGCATGCCAATGCATGCACGCCGCCCTCTAAATCAAAGTCCTGCTCATGGCGCAACGCAAACGGCGAGCCCATCACCTGCGCGCCCCGGCGGTGCCTGACATTACTGTTTAGATGTTTGATGGAGGCCTACGCGAACGCCGAGCATGTATTCACCTGGCTCAACACCAACGGTCATACTCGGACCGCCTTGCTCATGTATATCGTCCATCACAACGACAATCTATAAAATAGCCTAAGCTAGAGAGGGTACTATGGTAGTATGGTACGGAGTATGTACTATCATGAGCGACCGATCTTAGTGCCACTGCACACCGAAACCCCTTCCATCGCTAGCGCGCGCTTCCCGCCTGAAACGGTCACCGTCTCTCCAGAATGTCAATGCCGCATTCACCAAACTTAACTGCAGGTGCAATTGGTGTGTCACTGACATGCGGGCCAGATGCCCATTGGTCCCACATGTCAGCAACCCAAATGCATCTGCAGTTAAGTCACTGAAGCAGCATTAGCATTCATGCCCGACGAACCTACTCCGGCGCTAGTTGTCCATCCATCTGCCGCTGCTCATTGCCATTCGCCTGCTATATTAACTTGAGCCCCAGCTTCCAGCCATAGCCAAAGACCCACACTTATTCTCCTTCGGTCCCTTCCTTCTGTCGGCACCACTTCAACCATGGCCTCCTGGCGCTCTGAAGCTCTCTTGGACGTACTGTCGCAGGAGCAGACAAGGGACATTGGCGGCTCCGCTCTGGGCATGCTCCAAAGCTCTCTTCGACGTACTGTCGCAGGAGCAAACGAAGGAGATCGCCGGCACCCCCACTGGCCGCCCTCCACCGCCACGACCACGAATCCGGCGCGTGTGCAAGGGCGCAGCCGGCAGCGAGGAAGAGTAGTACATGGTAGGTCGCCGCCACTCTGGTCCCGGGAAGGTCACCGCTACTCCACTCAGTCGACGTCAAGCTTGGTGGGGTAAACATCGGCGGCCGATTAGCCACTTGACGGTGACGTGGAGGCGGAAATCTACAGAACCTTGTGCTCCAGAGGAGGAGGTTATCGAGGCGGATGAGGAGGAGGCAAAGGCAATGGCCGGCTTTCTTGGGTTCATGGCCGGACATGGTGGTCGGGCGCCGGCGATCATTTAGATTAGGTTTACAGTAGGTTTTAGTACGGTTTGTGCGAAATATGTAATGAATTTCATCCAGTTTGTAGGAAAAGTTTTCGAAATGTAATGAATTTCATCCGGTTAATTTGAAATTTGCTTTGTTTGCATGAATTTCATTTGGTTAGTTCATATAGTTGTCGAAAGGTATGCGGGCTGCAACAGATGGCATCCATCAGTGTCCTCGAACAGATGCCGGTGTAAATTTGTGGGCCAGCGCTGGAGATGCCCTAACTATCATGCTATAATCTCTAACAATCCTCCATTATTTGGCAGGGAACAGTTATCCCTCGATCAAATCAGATCCGCGGTGTTTCGCACCTCCCGTGTAAGAGTGTAAACTATTGCTTACATAAAAATGGAGCAAGTGGACGGCACTGTAGCACGTCATATCACTCGAGCTAGCCCGCCTAACAAGCGGGAAAGCACCGCCCTCGTCATTCTGTTCTGGATTTCTATCGATCGATCGCGCGAAAATGTTACGCTTCGCAAGTTCTAAAGGAAAAGGCGGCACACTTACGACTCATACGCGTGGCAACCCAGACAGTCCGGCTCGCACGCCGCTCACCAGAGGGGACACGCATTGTCTTGCAATTTCACTGGGCTGCCGTGTTTCACACTCCTCCGTCGTAACAGTGGAGACAATAGCTTTCATCAAAAATAAACAATGAATACTCGTTGCTCATCCTCTATATCAGAAAGAATACTTTCATTCACCGACATTGGGACGTCAACCATCCTGGTCCACCTGCCATGCACAAAATTATCCTAGTCTACCCCGGTCGTATCGCAGGCTCAACCTTTCCCACTGTAAGTTGTTCGGACGAAGGAACCATCATGACTTCATTGAATTCCGCTTATTCAAGAAAACTTACTGTACCCGCAATACTGCTACCACACGCGAAGACTGGACGGCACTGTACCACGTCATATCACTGAAACCCACTAGGCCAAACTAGCCCGCCTATGTCATCTATTTTGGAATGGAGGGAGTACTTCTCTGCACTGCTATGATTTTGTGTTGCATGTTCTCTGTACTTATGCTACGATTTTCCTACCCTATGAACCAAATGAGGCCTGAATGCATGTCGACTATTGTCTGATCTATCGCTAAGCCTACAATTTTAGGAGCTAGGGCTATTGGTCGATCGACGAGGGATAAGTATAAGCATACCATGAGCTCATCATCCCCAACGTTTCTCTTCGGTGAGTGTTTTGCAAGTACTATAGCTCGCACAGTAGCTAGCCTACTAACACCAAGAATCATCAAACAAGCCTTGCTGATATGATAAACAGTTCAAACTTACATCTAAGCATGCCATATATTATACATCAAAAGCTGGTGAGGATACATCTGTTTCCATAACTCGGAGAGGGTTCGCATGATTCATCGCATGATTCACTATCAAACAAAAGTAGCAAGATCTGCCCACACAAGACAGTGCACTAGCCCTAAGATGGTTTGATAACACGCATTGTTCTGGTAATTAAACACAGGGCAATGCAAACTACCCTGAAGGATTAGCGCGACCAACTATTTCTTGTCATCGATCTCTCGGGCAATGACCACAGCACGGATAGCGTCATGGGAATCGATTTCTGGGGCGATGTCCAAAGGACTGACCGTGACATTGGAATCGATCTCTGGGGCGATGTCCACAGGATGGACAGCAGCATCGGAATCGATCTCCGGGGCGATGCCAACAGGACGGGCCACGACATCGGAATCATCAAGGACAACCACCGGCACCTGCACAACCCTAACATATTAGCAAGCACATTGCAAATAATCACAAACCATAACTATGGTAATAACCCATTATTTTTTACCTTATGCAGCTCACCGGGGGATCTCATCCCTCCGGGGGCCATCTCCTCGTCCTCGATGGGGGGCATCACCTTGCCAGGGGAATACTGCTTCTCAACGGCGACTATCTCCTCAAACTCGGTCTTGAGCCTCACATAGGTGGCAAGCAGAGTTCCTCGGGTAGGCACGGTGGGGCCCTTGCTGTTCTTCCAACTTTCTTTGAGGAGTTCATCCGCCAACGTCCTCAACTCTTTGGCCAGTGCTTGTTTCTTGGAGTTCTTCGTCTCCATGCGTTGGCCCGCCAACATGGTCAACTCGTGTGTCGGTGCTCGCTTCCTGGAGACCGCTGTCTCCAGTGGGTTGTCCGCCGGCAACTCTTTGCCTAGTGCTCCAGGATCCATCAATAAACTGACAAACAAAAAGCAATCAAAAGGAAACCACAATCACAATGAAAACAGGAAAAGAATAGGATGTGAGAATCAGTCGGTGCTTCGCCAAAAAAAAGATTATTGGAATGAAAATATAGCAGCATAACTGATTCACCCACCTTTCCTTCGTCGGTACAGGAGAAAAATGGCAGAAGTGAGTAGCCTGGAGTGAGGTTTTCTTCAAGAAAGGGAAGAAAGGGCTTGAACGAGCGTTCCAACTGTGAAATGATGGTTGCTTTGTCCAGTCCAACTTGGAGGCCACCTTACCACTGCTGGTAAAGGTGTGGGTTTTGTGATATGACGGGTCATGACGGCCACACTGGGGTGACAGGTGAGTCTCGACTGTAGCACCTCGCTGTGATTTGGTGGATGGCATGCAGGCCCGGATGCTTTGAAATGTCCCTCATGTAGATAGAGCGGCTAGTCATATAGGAGTGCTCAATATTATGCACCGCGACCAAGGCGGAGAGGAAAACGAGAGAACTACGTAATTAATGCATGAGTTTAATTAGGGTAGTTTTGTAAAGTACGAGATACATTCCTCCAATCGCAAAATGCCTTGGTTCATGAGATTTGAGATTTGAGCCCTATAAACCGGAAGGGAGGGAGTACTGCACACGGTGTAGTCTAGTCACTTGTTGAAATCTCTAGAAAGGCAAATACTCCTTTCAGGTTTACAGGGCTATACTACTCCCTCCAGTCGTCTAGGTGTGTAAGTCATCTTACGAAAACCAAATAGTCCCAAAACACTTAGGCGCGGTGCATTAACTTCTACCTTGTTTCTTGTTTCTTGACATATCAACCAATAAGAGATGAGAGGTGTGCATGCTTTTAATGACTTGCAATGGCTAGTTCATTGCATGCAATGCTATTAACTAGCAAATAAACATTGGTGACCCCAGGAGGAAATGGTGCAAAGCACGTGGACCTATGCAGAATGAGTATCAACCAATGGATAATGGAGTTTAATTGTTAAACAATAGCAATTTTGTCTCATGCAAGAGCCTGGCTAGTATATGCGTGCTCCAAGGAACTGCACCACGCGAGCGTTCGCAACTGCCACGTTCGGGTTGCGCTTGGCTCTTCGCCTCTTCGAGAAGATGAACAATGATGTTACTCCTACTTCTACAGTATCGAATCCACTGCTGCATGTCCATCCACCTTGTGCGTGAGGCATAGCGTGTAGCGAAAGCTTCTACTTACTACTCCTGCCTTTGCGTCCATGACAGGTGGGCCCAACAGGTGGTTGGCCCTCCTGTCATGCAGCCAAAGGCAGGTGCAGTTAAGGCACCGGAGCTCAGTCCGCGAGGGAGAGGGCGTTGTAGTAATCAAATTTCTCGGTCTTGTACGAGTTGACATGACACATCAAAGCACTGCACTCGATATAAGTCTTTTTACACATTTCAAATGGGCTACTTCGTATGTAGGAGTAGACATATTTTGCTTCGTATGTAGTCACTTGTTGCAATCTCTAAAAAGACTTATATTTGGAAACGGAGGGAGTACAACACATGCATGCATGCTGTGACTTTCCTTTTGATACTTGCATGTGTTGATTTGATGCACCTTGCCAAATTTTGACTATAAATTTAACTAACCAAATTTTCATGCATGTCACAAAAAATTACGGGGCTGTTTGGATTGTGACTATGTTTGTCTTATGTTGCCACATTATTTTTCCCACACTTCCACACTTGCCTAACCTGAGTTGCTCAAATTGTTAGACACACTTTGGCTTGCCTAAGGGAATCTTGCCACAATTATTGTGTCTATGACATGTGGTGTTCACTGCTAATAAAAAAATCTTGTCTTAGGTGCGGCTAATAAAAAAGACTTATATTTAGGAATGGAGGGAGTAGAAAATATAAATTATAATGCATGTTGGGGCAACCCACGTTTCCGCTAATTTTAGCCGTGGGCTTGTTCACAATTTTTATGAGGGGGTGGTTGTTCATTTAATGGAGGGACTTGTAGTACCAGACTTGAACGATACAAAGTGTGACCTGGCATATCGTAACACCACTTGGAACAAGCGGGTAGCTATCTCAAAAAACAATCTACAACTAAAAAACCGCGACCTGGCATGTACTCCCTCCATTCCTAAATGTAAGTATTTTTAGACATTTCAAATGAACTACAACATACGAATGTACGTAGACATATTTTAGAATGTAGATTCACTCATTTTGCTCCGTATGTAGTCACTTGTTGGAATATCTAGAAAGACTTATATTTGGGAACGGAGGGAGTAGTAGTACACAATTTTAAACGATTGTTTTGATGGGGTGAAAAAGGAAAACTACCCCACTACGTATATATAGGTCGGAGCCTTCGCGCTTGCTTGCTAGGGTTGCTCTATTCACACACTCTCATCCTCTCCAGATCTAAACAAGATAGGGGTAGTAACACTGTCTTTCTCCCTTCAAAAAACACTGGCTTTCTATCATCACCGCTGGTTACAGATCCGAACGTATCCCCCTCCGCCGGTGAAGGGGAGGAGGGGCAGCGTTTAGGCCGTTGTCGATAGCGAGGGAGGAGACCCACTGCCGGCCGCACCGTTATCTTTGGCCGAGTGCCGGCGCGGAGGTCCTCCGATCCCTTCATCGTTGCCTGTGGGCGGATCCGGCCTCCCGCCACCCACCTATCCACATCCCGACGACCTTCATGTATATCTTTGTTCGAAACCGCCTTAGCTCTACTTCCCCAGCTCGCTACGTCGCTACATGTGCATCATTTTCTACCTCTCAGCCCCTCTCGATCGGATGGTCCAACGTCACCTTTTTTTTTCTATTGTTAGAGGTAAAGCTTCTTCATGGAGTCGAATCTTGTACTCCCTCCGTCCGAAAATACTTGTCATTGAAATGGATGTATCTAGATGTATTTTAGTTCTAGACACATCCATTTTGATGACAAGTAATTCTGGATGGAGGGAGTACTTGGTTCAAACAAGAAATAAAGTGGGGGTGGGGGAATTTAGTATGTACATCGGACTTGGTACAAACAGGAAGGAAAGGGGGTAAAAGTAGTACAGACTGGTCATCCAACTGGTCTCTTGGTCGAAAAGGGAAATATAGGGGTAACGTTGTACACAGTGGTATGACCACGACTAGATTTGCTATCCACACATAGGAGTAGGTGGCTAGAGTGAACAAAAATGGGACCAACCCAGATATGTTTCTTGGATGTTTGTTTCTCGGGGCAACAAACTATGAATCACCACTTTATGCCCTTGTTTACGTACATGGTACTGGACTGCTGGTGCACCCACTGTCCCATGCCCTTATACCAAATATTTAGGCTCCGTTCGGAATAAAGGGGCAGAAAACATAGGTCCTAATGAAAATAGAGGAATAGGTAAGGAATGCAGGTATAAAACTATGGAACAGCAAACCGGAGGAAACTCTCAAGAGAATGTGTTCGGATGGACTACGAAATGTACAGATTTGTTTTTTTAGAGTAGCATGCTTGGCAGTATGAGATGCTATTTGTTTATTCAGCTGCACAGTGACTACTCTTGTCCTCACCTCACGTACCACACATAGGTTGATTTTTTTTATTCCGGCAAACACAGCACAGCAACCTGTCTAACGCATGGCAGTGAGCGCCTGCCTCGGGCTTCCGCCCAAAAAATGAGCAGCGCGTGGATGTTTCTAATCCTATGGAATCAGTACTACCATACCAGCTTTCCTATATGAAACACTATTCACCTTTCCCGTGTTCCAAACGGTTGGAAGGGAAAGAATATCATAGGAATTGTGTTCCTACGAAAATCCTGCACCAAACCTGTGAACCGAACGCAGCCTTAGCTGTTCTTAATCTAATGTCCCTGGTAAAAATGAAGCCATGCCACTGTTATAAGCCATGACAAGTTTAGCCAAATGTTTTTGCCTGTAATTATTTGAGACTCTGACTGTTTCCTCTGTGCCTTTTTGTGCAAACAGGGATATCCAATTCACCTGGTTGCTGTTGTGACCTTTTGGTGCACTGCACAAAACTCTTCTTAAAAGAAGTGACTTTTGTGTTGTTTAACTGGAATGTCAGAATGGAACAGTTGGTTCATTTTGGTGGAACTGCACAAAGGGAGATCTGTGTTCCAATCCTCATCATCCATATTGGTGCCATAACCTTCCTTTAGGTAAGAATGATATTTAATGCATGTGTTCATCTCTATTTTCCGACTGCCATGAGAAAATAATGTTGTTTTTTACTAGTACACTTGTACTCCCTCACTAACAAAACCAATTCTAAATTAGAAGGCCAATCATGTACTTGGTTTCACCAACTAGTGAGGAGAAAGAGAAACAGAGCATGAAGAGGAAGAAGAAGAAGAATAAACAGTGCCAAGGCGATCTTGCTGAAGCCAGAGGCCTCAGTCGAGGCCATTCAAGGGCTCCGGCAACGACTACCTTACATGTGAGACGATCCTCCAGGGAGCCCTTCCACTTCTGGTGTCTCACTTAATTAATTAGGAGTATTTAAGTACCACTAATTTATTACTGCCTAATTTTCTTGTTGGAGTTAAACAAATCTTTAGTAGGACCCTATGCTGAATCATGTACGTGTGTATGTTCATCTATGGAGGTGAATCATGTGGTGGAGCAGGGAGGGAATATTATTAGTGTCATGACATAATAGTGCTATTGGTTTGCATGTCAATTTATTGCCATTGATTCAATGAGGCAATGTTTTGCGTATTGTCCATCATGAATTTGATGCTACTATTTGAGTAATATGCTAATGTCTTCCTATCCTTTCTCACTAAGCTAATGAAGGTTTCACCTTGTTCCTACTTGTGCAAATAGGGATCATGTTGTGCCAATCATACATTTTAGTGGAACTACACAAGACAATACAATGAACTGTATCTCAGCCGGTGCTTTAACTCTGCTGGAAGTTCTTGATAATCTTTCAATATAATCTCAGCACTGATAAACAAGAGTGATTTCAACCATACATTTGAAGTGCACAAAAATATATACTATTGTGTGATTCCGGTGAGTGCTTTATCATATCTTATGGGACTACATGAATAAGATTTTTTCTCAGGTTGGTACGGGCCTAAGGCCTTCATCCATATTAGTTTGCTATCATCTCTATTTGTATCGTGCTACTGTCATGAGAAACTCCTTTATCTTTGCACGTTAAAGTTTTGCAACCTATGATAAATGGCAATGCTTTGAGTGTTGATTGAGGTAATTGGCACTGATTAAATAAACTAATACCTCTCTTTAAGCAAGACTACTATGTTGCTAACTTTACCCATTAAGATAATGAGGGTGCTTCTATTTGTTAGTGTATGTTTCATCAACTTGTCCCACTATTACAGCAATCTCACTCTCTCAATATATGTGCCAACAGGGATGCTCAATTTTGGTGGAAATGCACAAAAACTTTGGGTGCTTCATTGCCTCGACAGCTTCCATCCTTTCCTGTCAGTCGCTAATCTCCGCTTGCTTTCTTCCTTTACTGTCAGTCGCTTGGCTTATCTCGGCTTCCAGTCAAAAGAAATAGTAATTGATATGCTACCTCACACAGGTTGGTACTGTTCTTTATCCTGATTATTGTGCCTGTCATATGTATTGGTAATTTGGTATTGTGCTACTGCTTGCCGATTTCATAAAGGAGTAATTTGGAGCCTGAACTCGTAGGCAAATCATTACATCGGGTGATTTCAGTAGAACTGCACAAAATGATTAGATGGACACGTACTTATGCTGCTGCTATGTACTCCAAAGTTCACTCAGAAAAGCATCGATGTTGAAAAGAAGTGCCTATATTCATTCGAGTATCAACCGGCGTCAACCAATTGTCAAACTCCAAGTATTAGGAGAGTGAACGCCAAAAATATTGCTTGGTGCATAGCCCAGAAAAACGCAGTCCAGTCTTTGGTCCCAACTTGTGCCATTTGGTTATTGGCACATATGGTAGCGAACTATATGGCATGGAGTCTAAAGATTCCAGACAAGTTGGTTGACGCATATATTCATCTGGCACTTAATCAGTCTGCACACCAGGGATGCTCCATTTCAGTTGAACTGCACAAAAAATTTGGGTGGTTCATTTTCTCAACCGCCTCCTTTCTCGTCTGCAATGTAGAATTTTGGCGAGATACAGGACCAAGATGAGCCAGTAAACTAGTTGGATGAAAGTAGTGGCCAATTTGCTCAAACCTCCCTCGGCACGAGGCCATTATTTGAGGATAAACCTACAAGCAAAGTTCAGATTGTCTGTGCTGCCTCTTATGTACTCAAAAGTTTACTCGTACAAGAACTAATTTTAGCAAGAAGTACCTCCGATTGAACACCATTTAGCAGTCTATACCCTAGGTAATTAAAGTTCATCCATGGATCATATTGGCTGTGATCTCAATCATTTGGATGCATAAACATACTGAACATGTGTATATCTGAATCTTTTTGTGAATTATGTATGAATATTGTCGTGTGATCTATCAAGCATTTGGACGCATAGATATGCTGAGCTTGTGTATATATGAATCTTTTGAGTTGTTGATAGTGAATGTTGGCTATGAATATGAACGTGTCCTGTGAACCTGAGTTTGATATGAATGTTTACCTTTTCTGTTATATTTGTGTGTGAACTTGTTAGTATGCCTACTGTGGGGTATAAAACGCAGGTCTCTTATAAAAGTAATGTTGTGTCCAATTTATGTTTCCCTTCTAACCACATTATATATATTTATATTATTACTATTATCTATATTTTATAGAGACTTATATATACATTATAAAAACATCCCACGTGTTATTAACTTATAAAAGTAAATGTTTAACGGAAGTTGGCAAGGAAAATCCTGGTTGTTTTTTACTCACACGCAAGGAAAATCCTGGTGATTGCGTACAAAAGCTTGCGAAGATTTTAAGGACCAATTTAATAATAACGCGCAAATTTTTAATTTGAGCAATAACTCGCTGATTTGTTAATTATATATATATAATGTGCCTCTCCGGTTTATTCTTTGATATTAATTGCTCCTTCTAACATAGCATTATATGTATAACGAGCCCACCTAATACGTGTATTTCAAGGAAGTGCAAATGGGCTGGGATTTCTTAGAAAATATAAATGGGTCTGATTGACACGAAATTATTTGTTCACCCAGCCTAGCAAATGGACTATACATTCTAGAAAACATGGGTTAAATATATGCCACATTTTTGCAGGCTGACATGTGGGCCAATAGGTCGAAGCCTACGCAGGGCGTTGTCAACTTTGTCAACAAATGATTGTGTCATCCACAGCCATTGGATTTATATCCAACAGCCGGCATGCACCTTCAATCTCTCGTCTTCTTCCTCCGATGTTGCCGGGACCGCCTGGTCCGGCCTCGGGCGGCTAGCGGCTCTTCTTAGCACGCATCGCTGCAAAGCGCTACCCCACCGCCGGCCAGGCTATCCCTCCACCCCTCGACAACTCATGTTATTCTCCACAGACTACAGCCCCACGCTGCAACATAACCAGTTATAACCCTTCTCCTCCTCTCAATCTGCGACTCCACTGCCGCATTTTCCCATCTCCGAGTCGTTCCCGTACGGGGCCTCGCCGTCGTCCACCGCCTCGCTGCGTTCGGTGCGGCGTGGTCAACAAACGAGAGTCATCGGAAGAGGATTGTACGTGGAGAGCCTGACGGCTGGGACCCACGAGGTCCATGGTCGCACGCAAGGAAAGTTCCTCCTTATTAAGCTGAAAAAAATGTTTCCTCCACCTGACAGCTGGGACCCACCGGCAGTATCTTCGCGCGGAAGGAAGTGCCTCCTTGTTTTGCGAAAAAAATTATTCATCCCGTTGACAGCTGGGACCCGTCAGATTTGGTGACTGACTTGTGGGCCTACTAAGCGGACGTGTACGCACGGCTTTGTCAACTTAATCAACAAATGATTCTAGCAGTTGGACCGTTGGATGTTAATCCAACAGCCGTGCTCCTTCTTCAACCTCTGTTCTTGCTCCTGTCTCCCATGGGCGGCACCGCGGCTGTGCTGCCGTGCACCCGAACTAGTGAAGTTTCCCATTCCTCTCCATCTGCGACTCCACTGCCCCGTCTTCCCCATCTCCGTGTCATTCCAGTCTGGGTGCGCTCGGCACGGTGTGGTCAACGTGGTCAACAACCGAGAGTCATCGGAAGATGACTGTACGTGAGAGGCTGACAGTGGGGACGCACCATGCCCATGGACGCATGCATGCAACGGAACGCGGCAAGGTCAACGTGGTCAAGGAACGACTTCCATCGGAAGTATACTGCACGTGGAGAGTCTCAGCTGGGTCCACGGCCGCAGCAAGTAAGTGCCTCCTTATTATGCGGAAAATGATGATTCCTCCAACTGACAGCAGGGACCCACTGGACGGGCCACCGTATTTTACGAAAAAAAATGTTTGCCCCCTGAATGCTGGGGCCCACCTGATGGGCCACCGTATTTTGCGAAAAAAATGTTCCCCCCGCTGTCAGCTCAGACCCACTGGAAGTGCCTCCTTATTACGCACAAAAAAATGAATACCCCCCCAGCTAGCTGGGACCCACCTTGGTGGGAGGCTGACTTGCGGGCCTACTAAGTTGATGGGGACGAAGGGCTTTGTCAACTTAGTCAATATGAACGATTCTAGCTCCAGTGACCGTACGATGTCCATCCAACGACCGTAGTGCTTCTTCAACCTTTGGTCTTCTTGCTCCAGCCGCCCAAAGCAGCGCCGGTCATGCCGCATGCTCCTGCCTCCCGTGGCTGGCTATGCTGCCGCGGAGGCCTCACTGCCCCCTACTATTCCCACCGCTGGCCAGGCTCTGCGGGGACGGTATCCTCACACCACAGCCAAACCAGTGAACCCTCGTACTCCTCTCCGCGCGGTCTTCCACTACCGCATCTTCCCTGGCTCTGTGTCGTCCCCTTCCTAGGCCTTGTCGTCGTCCACCGCCATGGTGCTCTCCGCGCGGCATGGTAAACATGGTCAAGGAACGACTTCCATCAGAAGAGTACTGTACGTGGAGAGGCTGACAGCTAGGTCCACGGCCATAGCCTAGTTTTTTTGTGATTTGCCAAGTAAGTCACTTTGTCAGGCCTGTTGGGCTGCAAATCTTTCAAGACGAGGAGAGCTTTCATTCGGCTGGCCGAGAAAATGGCCCATCAGAAATGAGAAATGGGTTGTACATTTTTAAAACACATCAAACCGGCAATTAGTTTCAAATATCTTTTTTTCATTTTGAGATTTTAAATTACATTAATTTTTATGCGTGGAGAATTTGTTGGATTTTATATTGATATACAATTATTTAAAATCAGTTTGAATGTGAGTCGAAATTTCGGGATTAAAAACAGTTCGGATCGCACCGAAATATGCAAAATTTCATATAATTTTTTAACCATGGCCACAATATGGGTTGTAATGCTAACAAAAAGAATATGGGCTAAAAAACCTTAAGAATTAGTAAATGGGCTGTAAATTATTAGAAATAATGGCAGATGGGCTGTATGCGGTTTTCCACAGATTTGAGGCTTTCGTAAAAAAAAGGTTGACGCACAAGCAGTGACTGTTGGATGTCCATCCAACGACCGTCGTGCTTCTTGAATCTCTGCTCTTCCTGCTCCAGCCGCTCAAACAAGCGCCGGCGGGACTGCCTGCTCCCTCCTCCCCGCGGCCGGCTGTGCTGCCGCGCAAGCCTCACCGCCCCACCATACTCCCATCGCTGGCCTAGCCATCCCTCTACTCAACCACACCTGCTGTTATTCTCAAGCAACGGCAAACGAACTAGTAAACCCTCGTACAGTCGTACTCCCCTCCGTGTGGGAAACAACTGCCGAGTCTTCCCTGCCTCCGTGTCGTTCCCTTCCTAGGCCTCGCCTTCGTCCACCGCCCTGGTGCTCTCGGTGCGGCCTAGTCAACATGGTCAACGACCGACATGCATCTGAAGTGGATTGTACATGGAGAGGCTAACAGTTGGGGCCACGGCCGCACGCAAGGAAATGCCTCCTTATTACGTGCAAAATAATGATTCCTCCACCTGACATCTGGGACCCACCAAAAGGGCCTCTGTATTTTGCGAAAAAAACGTTACCGCCGCTGACAGCTTGGACCCACCAGCTATATCTTCGCACGCAAGGAAGTGCCTCCTTATTACGCAAAAAAATGAATACTCCCCCTGCTAGCTGGAACCCAGTATAGTGGCAGGCTGACTTGTGGGCCTACTAAGTTGACGGGGACGGAGGGCTTTGTCAACTTAGTCAGTACTCCAGTGACCGTACGATGTCCATCCAACGGCCTTAGTGCTTCTTCAACCTATGGTCTTCGTTCTCCAGCCGCCCAAAGCAGCGCCGGTCATGCCGCATGCTCCTGACTCCCATGGCCGGCTGTGATACCGCGGAGACCTCACCGCCCCCTACTACTCCCACAGCTAGCCAGGCCATCCCTCTACTCACCCACACCCCCTATTATTCTACGGCGACGGCAGCCTCACACCGCAGCCAAACCAGTGAACCCTTGTACTCCTCTTCGCGTGGGCATCCACTGCTGCGTCTTCCCCGGCTCCGTGTCGTCCCCTTCCTAGGCCTTGCCAACGTCCACCGCCGTGGTGCTCTAGGCACGGCGTGGTCAATGCGGTCAAGGAACGGCTTCCATCGGAAGAGTACTGTGCGTGGAAAGGCTGACAGCTGGGTCCACGGCGGCGGCAAGGAAGTGCCACCTTATTACGTGCAAAATAATTATTCCTCCACATGATAGCTGGGACCCACCGGACGGGCCACCGTATTTCCCGAAAAAAACATTCCCCCCTGACTGCTGGGACCACCAGCTACACCTTCGCACGCAAGGAAGTGCGTCCAGGCAAAAAAACGATTCGCCCCCCTGACTGCTGGGACCCACCAGCTACATCTTCGCAGGCAAGGAAGTGCCTGACAGTCGGGACTCACCTGGTCGAAGCGTACGTAGCGTTGTCATTCTGGTCGCGAACATGTACGTACATATATACCAATGGATGTAGAGGCGCGCACGTAGCATGTACACGTACGTACAGCCGCCAGGGTGCAAGAAAGAAAATACGGCCACGTACGTACATACGGGCACGGTCTCGAATGCCTACTCGCGCATACATACATGGTTGGGTCGGAACAGAGAAACAGCATCGTCGTCGTGTTCATGGGGAGCCAACTGGCTGGGTCGGAACGGAATGCGTGGTCGTGTTCATCGGGAGGGCTTGGACGGAACAGGCGATGGAAACGAGGCCTGGCGTACCGCAGAACGGAGGAAACGGACCTCCTACGTTCAGAACAGGGTCCTATTGATCGGGAGGGGTGTGGCATACTGCAAAATGGAGGAAACAGACCTCCTACGGTCGAATCGGGGGTCCTGTTGGTCGGAAGGGGTGTGGCGTACTGCAAAACGGACAAAACGGACCTCCTACGGTCGAAACGGGGGTCCTGTTGATCGGGAGGGGTGTGGCGTACCACAAAACGGACGAAACGGACCTCCTACAGTCAAAACAGGGGTCCTGTTGATCGGGAGGGGTG
>NC_041383.1:709990251-710005154 GCF_002162155.2 Triticum dicoccoides
GTTCAACCCAGAGGTAGCATCGATCGGCTTCAGTTAGCAGCAGTAGCGAAGGAGTCATTCGATCGGGTTCAGTTAATAGCCATCGGTCGATCGGTCGGGTTCAGTAACACGCAGCCTGCAGTGCAATCGCTCGGGTTTAGTTAGACCCAACGCCTCGCTCGGGTTCAGTTAGAGCCAACGCCTCGCACACACGCGCGCACCTATACGAGAGAAACGTGCATCGCTCGGCCCCCGACCTCCCACCGTAACCGGCAACTCCCCGAAATTTTCCTCCCACTCGCTTCTACCACGGTTTTTTCCGTCATGGACGGCCCAAAGAATGTCATGCAGCTGCGTCTCTGGCCCGCCCAGGACGAAAAGCCCATTTTTTCTCATGATTTTTTGTCATAGAAGTAGGAGCCCACCACATCTATGATGATGCCGGGTTTTGTCACAATTATCGTCATAGAAGTGTCATATGTATGACAGAAAAAAAATTCGTTCGGCCCAAAATGTCGCAGATGTGTCTTTTTTTTGTAGTGGGGGCGGCGGGCCTAGAGGGCTGGCCGGGGCGGCGGTGGGGAGTTGTTTCGGGGCGGCGAGGCGGCACTGGGGCCGGTGGTTCGGCCGGTGCTGGCTGGCGGCTCAGGGGGGTGCCGGTTGAAGATGAACTGCAGGCCCTCCCTAAACTACATTTCAAGTTCCTCTCTGCTACCATTGCGTTCAGTTTCGATAGTAGCATTTAGATTCCACAGTAAATTTCAGTTTCGACAGTTAAGTTCAGAGTCAGTAGTTTTTACCTCATCTGTTGTACTCAGGTGGTTTTTGGTGATGTAAATTTTACATCTATTTTACATCGTCTATTGGAGATGCTATTAGAATCCCACTTGAGATTGATGATGTTTGTCTTGTGCTGCTTCAGCCTTGACATCTTACGGCTCACCGGAGCTGCTCCAACGACAGAACGATCCATCACAATAGAGCAGTGCCCCGGACACCATCTACAAATTCCTCAAATCTTCCTCCACACCTCCAACAGCCACCTCTGCCTCAACTGCTTCAGCGACCAACCCAATGATGCTGAGGTCGACACGGCTACGGTAAAGAGGTTGTACACTTGTTGCATCGCTTATTACTATACATTTACGTCGATCCATTAGGGCTATTTTGGTTCAACGGAAAAACATAGCAATAGGTATTTTCCAATGGCACTCTACTATTCAATTATTCATGCATTTTGTTTAAAGGAATGAAGCAAAACATCCACCTGGACCTACTTTCAAAATCATATGCATGAAAACAAGACCAAGTGCATTAGTGGCAGAATAACATTCTAACTGTACACACTTTCATATGGTTTCACTTTATTTTGGCCATGTTTCTTTGCATTCCTCTGCTTATGTTATGCATTGCTTAAACTTGCCTGCTACTTTATCGTCTTGTTCAGCTCTTGGACTCCCAAGTCAGGTCCAAACTAATGTTCAAACCTGAGTTCTAAATTAGTTGTGGGGCACATATCGAGGCAGCAATGAATAGTATGTCTGTCTAATATCTGGTTCACCTAGGGTATGCCTACGTTGTTCATCTTGGGTGGGAAAGAAATAGTAAAGCAATCATCATCTGTCTTTTTATTAAATTAAAGCAATCATCAGCCTACTATCATTATTTTTGGATCCATCCACTGGTTGTTACCATCACTCTAAATTTCTGCATGCTCTCCTTACATAATCTCACCATATTTTTTTCGTATGCATGTCAGATATTGTACACAGTCATGTTGAACATGTAGAGAAAAAGAGAAGAGTTTTGCGTGGCAATACAATGTCATGCAGACATCGCTCCATGGTGGGTTCAATGGCAAACCCTTCCCACCCCTCTCCAGATTGTAATCCAGAGGAAGATATCTGTTTTGAGGCGGATTCAGACGCCGTTGACCACTCCTATTTACCCCCCAAGGTGTTTGCTCTACCTTGGCATGATGATGTTAGTCATATCATGCATATGTTGCCTTGCAGTGCCTACTTTTGACATCATATATGTCATCTGCTTAGTTTAGACATGTTATGTAATGCCACCTGTTTAGTTTCTATATCATATATGGGAATTATGCAGTCTCATGTCTTTTAGCCAGCCATAATATATGTGAAATGTGCAATGCCATCCTGTTTAACCAGGCATCATATATTTGAATGGTATCTTGCCCATCTTTTTCTTCATTACATTTCCATTTGTCAACAATGTTTCTACATTAAACTACTCTTCCTGTGAATCAGCCATTTGGGTGGGAGATGGAAAAATCTAGAGCGAAAACAAGACCTTCAGAGCAGACAGTGCTACCTATTGAAGTAGATCTCTTGTTGGGTCCTGATAGCTCCTCAGAGATGGATTCAGAGACAGATGACCAGTCCTATTCCCCCACGGAGGTGTATGCTCTAACTTGGCACGGTTATACTGCTCATATCATGCATATGGTGTCTTGCATTACATAGTTTAGACATCATATACACAATATTCAACATCATGTTCTTAGTTCAGACATCATATCGAATGCCCTCTGTTTAGCATATAAATCACATACGTGAATTAAATGGTGTGATCCTGATTACTTAGATAACATGTAGGTGAATTATGTCATGCGATCCTGTTTAGTTATTCATCATATCTTTGAATTATGTTATGCTATGCTATCTAGTTTAGATAGACATCATATATGTGAAATTATGTCATGCTATCCGTTTTAGTTAAACAATATACATGTCAACTATTTCATGCCCTCTTTTTTCCACACTATCTATTGCATCAGTCTCTCATACAATGTATGTACATTCAACTATGTTTCCTGTTTATCAGCCATTTGAATTGGAGTGGGTGATGCCAGTATCTAGCGGACTAAAAACACGGTCTTCAAATAAAACAGTGCTACCTCTTGGTGGAGATAGCACCCCGGTTGTACATGCACAAGAACCAGCCCTACCACACATAACCCAAACTCTCGCAGATTGTACCCCTACTATGATGGACAGAGAACCAGCTTCACCCAATCTAACCCCAACCCCAGCCGATAGTAACCCAGTTCCTGTTGACACAGCACCATCTCCACCACAGAACTCCCAAACAAGAGCAGTTAGTAAGGCAGCTCCAGTGCCCAAAGGGCCAGTACTATCACGGCGAACCCCAACTCCACCAGTTAGTACGCCTATTCCTGTGGAGGAAGCACAACCAGCTAGTCGTAGTTTATCATCTATCACATTTGATGTTGTTAAATCGTATGTGTGTATCTTCCCATCTTGGAAATATTATACTGAAGATGAAGGAAAATGCCAGTTGCAGGTGTTTGTCCAGGAGTTATGTGTAAGTAATGTTATTCATGGCAATTACTTTGTTCATCCCATACATCCTACCTCCATGATGGTTATAATACAGCAAATTTTCCCATTTTTCTCTATAGAGAAGGACCGATTTGGAAACTCAGGATGAGGTAACCTATGCTAATACCTCTGCTATCTTCAAGAATGCTTGGTGGCAGTATCGGAATTACTTGAAGAAAACGTACTTCACCGGCAAAGAAACTCATCAAATTCCCTTACGTTCTCATGAGACACATTTACTTGATGATGACTGGGAACGCCTTGTTCTGTACTGGTCCCGAACCAAGAATGTGGTAAGGTCTATGAGCTCATTTTCTATTTTTAAGTATTATATTATTGCATCTTACTATACTCTGTTCATGTAGAACAAGTGCCTAAACCTGAAGAACAATTGTTCTAATTTAAGATTCCATTGCTATCATAGTTCAAAAAAGCGCTAGGCGTTAATTGTGCGTTTTGCCACAGCCTTGCGCTTTACTGACCAAAGTGCATGCTTATGCGCAGTTATGCACAGATTAAGCGTAGTTACGCGCAATGCGTTTTGCCAACGCCTAGAGCCTAGGCGCGCTTAAGCGCTCGCTTAGGCCCGCCTTTTTAACTATGATTGCTTTGATCTTGTATCACTGTATTTACTCATAAAAACTTATTTTAAAATTGAAGGATCCAATCGAAACTCCAATGGCACAGCAAGTATGTTCATGCATGTTTCTCTAACAGGTTTGCTCTTATCAATAGCTCTGTTGATTTCAATTTCAATTGTGTATACAGTTGACTTTCATATCATGCACATTACTAGCATCACAACAGAGCCAATAGTGTTGTTGTACATGTATACCCGTGGTACCCATCTGAAATCTTGTTCTGCCGTGTAGTTTCCCACGCTTTGTATTCTTTCACTGCTGCTTTGTCTTGAACTGATATAATTTGAACTGTGTCTCTATTTTGATTTGGCAAGACAATGCAGTGACCATAGGACATAGATATATGTTTGTTTGATGCTTTTATTATGTACTAGTACTTGGCAATAGAAGACTTGGTAGTTTAATCCTGTCCACCTTACTAATGAACTGGTTCACCGAAATGAGTTTCATATACTAGTACATGCTAAAAGTGTTATGTGTCTGCTTGTTTCTTCTTTTAGAATGTTGACAGAATATTGGGAAAGAGTGCCTTATTAAGCAATGGTAAAGGAAGTAATGCAGATAAGGTTTAGGATAGTGACACATCCTTGTTGGTCTCCAACAAAGCTGATAAAATAGCTAAGGAAGACTATCTTGAAGACAGCGAGACAACCCCAAAGTCCTATCTTGGTTTAGTGTTCGAGTTACTGGCCACTACCGCTTGCACAGGCTATTCAAACTCACTGTCTGAATCAGTTCGGTTTCTTGAGTCTCAACTACAAGCTGAAAGACATCGATCAGCTGTGCTGCGACAAGAAGCGGAAGGACTGCGGAATTCCCTGAAGCATTCAAATGCATACTTTCTGGTGCAATAGCAAGCATTGGAGGATTTTAGCGTCAAACAGGACAAAGCTAATAAGCTTGCTAAGCTTATTGCCAGCATGGTGGATACCCAGGATAACGTTTCTTAAGCTCTTCTGAAGTTGCTTCAGTTATGCTCTTGTTTTGCTGTCGCGTTTATTTGCACTGGTGGCCAATTTTGACGGCCAGTGTATGTAATATGCTGCTTTGTTCCCTATATTTGCACTGGTGGCGAACTTTGATGCCCAGTGGATGTAATATGTGTAATAGCGGTAATAGGCTAGCGTTAATTGCTTGCTTATTTATTTCCTTATTGTCTTGTTTAGTTGTCTGCTTGTAGTCAGTGCAGTTCTTTTTCTGTTTTTTTCTAGTGGCCACAATAGCCTATTTTTAGTAACTAGGCCAAAATAATCATGGCAACACACGGACTGTTGTAACCATGGGCCTCCTGCAGGCCGTATGATCCATGGGCCTTCTTCTGGCCGTAGGATCCATTGGCCTTCTATACGGGCCGTAGGATTCATTGGCCTTCTATACGGGCCTTAGGATTCATGGGCCTTCTACGGGCCGTAGGGTCCATGGGCCTTCTACGGTCCATACGATCCATGGGCCTTCTACGGGCCATACGATCCATGGGCCTCATACGGGCCATAGGATCCATGGGCCTTCTACGGGGCGTATCATCATTTCGCCAACCATGGGCCGTACTATTCGTGGACCATAACGGGCCGTTAATAGGCCGTATTTGATAACTCCATGAAAACAGCCCAATGGGTTTTTTTGGCATGAAAACGGCCCAATGTAATAACGGTCCACAAACGGGCCGACTGTAACGACGGGCTGAATTTGGCCCACAAGCAGAAAATGAGAGTAATGGGCCGTATGTAACTGAATGCTGCAAATGAGCCCAAGAATCAATGGGCCCTGAGAAGGATGAACGATAACTTGGGCTGGAAATGGCCCAATCGAAAAACGGGCCGTTAATGGGTATAAAGTGATACATTGTTCATTACGGGCCAGTTTCACCACGGGCTGTTAATGGGCCAAGAGTTACAAAGGGCCTCATATGGGCCGAAAGAAGTCATGGGCCACACATGGGCCGGAAGTTAAAACGGGCTGGAATCATATTGGACAGCCCAGATGACGCTACTGGGCCTAATTCGGAGAGGTTGTAACGGGCCCTGGGTTAGCGGGCTGTAAATGGGCTATATGCGAACAGGCCATTAACAGGCTTTCCATGGGCCGGCCCGCCACCTTTTGACCAAGTCAAATGGGCCGGCCTTTTCACAGGAATGGGCCTCTGTTGGGCCATGCCACGTGTCGCCGTATCATAGGCGCCTTCGGTCCAATGAGTGGATGACATCTGTCCCAACGGTGAGCCGACACATGTTTGCTCCAGCCAATGATGATTTTACACGTTGAAAATCCCCATTGGTCGGGGCTGTTAACGGGTTATCGGATCCAAAACCGGACCGATAGCTTAACGGCGTTCCGTTACGGTGGATGCCACGTGTCGGTCACCCTTGACGAAAGCACTTCTGTGACGCGCGATTTATCGTCATGGAAGTGGACACTTCCGTGATGATAATTTTGGTAATGTCATGGAACACTTCTACGACAGCACAGGTATGACTATCTTGATTCTGTCATAAAATCGTCATGGATGTACATGCATGACAAAAAACGTGACCTACTATGACAAACACATATCATCACGGAAGTGTATTTTTTTGTAGTGTATCCTTCCCTAGACCTTGCCATTTTCATCCTAGCCCAAATCACAATATTCTTTTTATTGGTATATTCCTTTTCTATTAAAGGAATAACTCAATTTGCCCTAGGTTGTGAAGCAACCTATATTTCCCTCACTCCTAAAATTCCCAAATAATTCTCATAAATTGTTTGGGTCATATCTTCATCAAATGTGGCAAAACTTTTCATTGCCATATTCAAAAATAATCCTCCAATAATTCATTTCCTATTTTGCCCTAAATGGCACATTGTGAAGCAAGTGCCATTTTCCTTGCCCAATTGACCTCAAACCTCTTGGACATCTTTTCATGTTGATATCATTGCCACATGCCAAAATTCAACCTCATTTGCCTAGTAATTATTTAATTATGATTTTCCAAAGTTTATGTCCAGAAAGAAGCTTTGTGAAGTAGGTACAAGCTAGGCATATCCAAATGAGTTGCAATTTATGCATGACGTCAATATCATCATATCATAGCCCTCCACCAAAGTTGAGCTCATGTCATGCCTCCATGTGAGCTCATCTTCAATTCTTTGATTCTGCCCAAATTTTCAGTTTGTTAAGCAAGTATATTTTATCTTGCTCCATTATGGCTGCAAATTTTTCTAGGCCTCTATTATCCATATAACCTATCTCCACCCATTATTCCTCTAGAATTTTTGTAAATTTCTGTCCAGAGGAGATGTTTGTGAAGCAACTACCATTTTGGCTTGGCCAATTGGTAAGAGACTTTTTGAGCATCTTCATAGGACCAAATAACTTTGCCTTGCCCAATTTGAGCTCAAGTTGATACTCCATGTGAGTGCATCATCATGCTCAACTTTTTGGACCATTTTGGTCAGTTGCAAAGCAACTACATTAAACCTTGGTCCATTTCTCCTCAAACTCCCCAGGACTGTAGTCCTTCCTAGCCTAAACACCCCAGACATCACATTTGACCCATAGCATCCCTTTGTTGATCACACTAACTTGATCAAGTTTGCAACAGCAAACTTCAGAGGCTGATTCCCACTAAACAATAGCACCTCAGATCAAGCCAATGGCACATAAATGCTCCACTCTGGGAGGCCTAACTCCCGGACATAGTTCGTCATCCCCTACAGCCCTCCCCGTGCCTTGTCCCGTGGTGACCGCGTAGCTGGCACGCCTGTGCACGCGCTCTGTGCACGGTGGCCGTGTCCAGAGCATCGTTTGTGCTTTGGCACCGCTCCCTCTCGTCGTCTTCGTGCGCGTGACCGTCTCCCTTGTCTTCCCCTAGTCGTCGCCGTTCCCCTGGACCCCTCTCCCCCTCCGTCCTCTTCCTCACCGACGCAAGCCGCCGCGTGCCCACAGACGAACAGTGGTGATTTGGCTCGGTTCATCACCGTCGTCATCCTCCCCGTGCTCCCTTGGCCGCCTCTTCCTCGTGAGCTCTTCCTCCTGTTCCCTCTCGTCGCCTAACCCCGAGCTCATGCGCACACACACGTGTCCGCAGTGACGCCAGCGCGGTAGCTCCTCCTCTCGACTATTTAAGCCACTCCCGAGGCCTCTCGAGTAGTTCATCAGCCTCCCCTCTCTCCTAGCGCCCTCCGTAGCTAGTCGCCCGAGCTCCAGGAGCTCTCCTTGCCACCCATCCCCGCCATGGCTGCCGCTTTTCCCCGGCTAAATTAGTTCGAGGCCGAGCCCCTCTCTCCCTTTCTCCACCACCAGACGACCCCCCGTACCCAGGCAAAGCTCTCCCCATCTCCAGTTCATCTCCAGGGCGACCAAATCGCTTGTCACCATCATGGCCGACGCCATGCTCCGCCGCGTTTGGTGTCCTACTCCTGCCCAACCTCCTCGGCGTTTGTGCCCTACGGGGACGGGTTCGCCTCGGTCCCCTCTGCGCGTGGATGGTCCGGGCGCTCCGAGCGGAGGCCGGAGCCGGCCGGACGGGCGCCGGCGCCGCGCTCCTCCCTCTGCCTCCGTCGGGCAGCGTCGGGAAAGAGATGAAGAAGCCGACTCCTCCCTGCCAGGTTGCCGTGGGCCCTGCAGACACCACCTGCTAGCCACTCCACGCGTTCACCCCGCCACTGCCTAGCTGGATAAGTGGAAACACATTTCAGTGAAATACATTTTGGTTAAGGAAAGCGTACTCTGTTCTTAGTTCGGTTGGAAATGCGTTTTCCTTTTTGGAAAGCCTATTTTCACCTAACTACGACAAGAAATACGTTTTCTCTGCTGAGAAGGCGTATTCAACTAAATGTGCTTTCTGTTTTTCAGCCCAGAGACCTGTTTGTAGAGTTATTTTTATAGATTGGTCCTTGAACTTCGTCGGGCTATAACTTTTTGCTTGAGACTCCGTTTGTGGTGAATCCAACGCCCACGTCTTCGTCTCTTCGATCCCATTATATTGGTCACAACTCCACCATGTGTTAACATTCTGAAAATGACCTTTTTGCCCTTGCATGTAAATAGCCCCCTCCGGGAGAGACTATTTCCGGCAAATCTTTCCGCGATCATTCCACACTTCTCCACGATGCCTTCTTCACCCCCAGGCAAGCCACAATACCCAGTTGCATGATAGTCATGCAGTAGCCATGGTTTCCAACTTGAATACTTGATAAATGTTTGCTTGTTTAAAATATGGTTATCGTTGTTCCGGCGATGCTTAGAGTTTCATATTCATTCTCGTGCTATATTGTCTTGTACTCTGTTATCATGTTCTACCTGCTAGTATTTTCTTTCATATGTTTATGCTTGCTAGTAGTACATGTTGATGTTAGTGATGGCCTTCGGTGCATGACTGTCGTCTGTTACGAGTGTCGTTGTTATGCATGTTTATTTGCATCCAGTTAGTTAGATGCTTACATGGTACTATTATCATTATGGTATTTTTGTTGATGCTTGTGGTCTTGCAATGTTTCTGAGTAGTGTACTTGTGATGTTCATGCTAGTCAGTATGCCATGCTCAATCGGATATATGATTTATTGGTATTAATATGTTAAGAAGTGATGTTACACGGCCATGCTTATGTTGATATCATGCTCATGCATTGCAGTTGCATCATGTTACTTTCATATGACTCGGCTTATTGCATTCAATTTTAACCGGACTTAATTGAACTTGAACAACTGTTGGCTGAGTCGTAGTGCCACCATATCAAGCTGACCAGTGCAACCACATTTGCCTTAGGTATGGGTAGGGCCCTAGCAGTCTATTGTCATGCCTCTCGCCGGTGCCTCCAACAAGGGAAGGTTATGCACGGGCGCTACCTTGGCCAGGTAGGATCGCATAAGCCTTGTGGGCCCGACTTGTTTTGCGCGATTTGTCCCTGTTTGGGACCGTTTCTGTTTGCCACGACCATGGCCATTTTGCCTTTGGTAGGCTGGGCCACCAGGACTGAACCCAAAGGGGGTGTTGGTTGGAGTGGCCAAGAGAGTGTCATGGCAATAGATCTGTTTTGTCGGAATGCCGTTGGTCCACCCGAATGGGAGTGAGAGGCCATGGGTTCTGTGGTGTGGGTACAGTGTGCTACCTCTGCAGAGTGTGTGTTTAAATCTATCGATAGCCACGCCCGTGGATAGGGGCCCAGTTCGTAGTTGGTCACACTATGGGTCAACAGTAATAATAATAATAATAATAATAATAATAATAATAATAATAATAATAGTAATAATAATAATAATAATAATAATAATGTGCTTAATAACAACCCTAGTTCGATGATGAGATAAGTTGGTTATGTGATCCGTGAATGGTCACCGTTTGGTTACGAGGTAACCCGTTGAACCAAGTGTGGTTCTGTTTGTGATCCATGAATGATCATCGTGGTATCGAGGATACCGAGTTGTTGGATTTTCGTGATGTTGTGCGAGAATCATGGGTAAAGATCAAGCTCCTTGTGGTCATGTACTGATTACTACGGTATTGTTTATACCAAGCTTGATTTGATCCTGAGATAATTGTGTGATGTCCGAGGTTGGTAAGTAATGCATGTGATGGTTACGAGGTAACCCGAGCAGAATAAGTGGTGCATGATAGTGTCATCATGTTGCATGCTAGTATCGTCAAATTTATATGTTCATGCCATGCTCATATCGTTCTAGTTGTACCATGTTCATGTTGTTCATACCATGTTATTCTGATGATCTCATGATAATCCCAGCTTAACCTTTAATTGACATGTTGTTGTTTGTCTTGAATGCTTCTGGTTATTGTGAGCTTGCAAGTACATTCAATGTACTGACCTGGCGTGTCATGCCAGTTTGCAGGTCATGCCGGATTTGATTGCTTGTTTGCCGTGGATTCCGTGTTTGCGAGCTAGGATAAGCATTCTAGTCAGAGTCCCTACGGAGTGGAGTTCACCACCGTCGCCATTGTTCCGCTGCTAGAAGTTATTCCGCTAGTTCGAGTTGTTTTGTTTCTTGCATAGAGCAACAGTGGCAGGCGTAGTGTCGTTGTGCCGATGTAATTCCACATTATATCGGAACCCCTTGTACCCAAGTTAGAGTGTAATAAAGAGCTGATTTCTTCTATGCTAAGCAGTGTCGTATTCCAGAAGACTTCATCTTGATCTCTGAGCTGGAATACGGGTGTTCCGGTTTCTCGGAGCCGGGGTGCCACAGGCTTGGTATCAGAGCAGTTCTGGCTGTAGGACGCCCTAGCCCGCGCGAACATTAGATTGCGGTAGTATAGACCCCAGTTGGTTTGTTGCACTTGATTGCTGCATTTGTTTATCGCATAGCATGCATATAGATTATTATTTAGTCGCTAACGGTTAATCTTGTGAGTGTAGGTGGAATCGGTTCCGATCCACTACCTGCACCCTCTTTCTTAGCATGCCTGCTCTTTGGTGTGCTGCATCTTCTCTGTCCCAGCAGAGTGATGCCCTGGTGCCGAGTGTTCCAGACACCATTTGCCGGAGTTATGCTCAGGTATCGCGTCGATATCTTTTCGCCACCCACCCATATTATTTCGATGATAGACTTGTCTCTATCTTGAATCGTGCCCTCCATCTTGTCCCCTTGGAAACCCTTCTGATCTTTGTTATCAGAAAAGGGTAATGCCATTAAACCCGGTTTTCCACCATTATTTTGCCCTGTCATTTCATTCTTTGGACGTGTATGATTCCCATTTGTACGCTTGATGATGGTGTGGTCGTGACTGTTGCGTCTCGCTACTTAATCACCATGTCCGTCCTCGCCTATGTATCCATCCAGTTGTAACCGGTGTTCCGCCAGCGCTTGGTGTAGCCTTGGTTACACCAACTCCTTCCATACAGATTCACTTTCGTGCACAGCGTCACAACATGTTAGACCGTAATACCGGAGTTTCCGCGAGATTTGTGTGCTTAGGTGTGCATGCATATTATTGTGTGAGTAGCAGTAATATGTGATGGACTTGATTATTAATATTATTAGTATGCTTTGTGTGCTTGTATGCTTTTGTTTTCGTTGTTTCTTTTGTTTCTTTCTTTGGGCCTTCGGTGTTACATATTTTTCCCCTTATTAAAGTTGCTCGTCAACCGACACCGGACCCGAAGAGTCAGCAAGAAATGAATAAATAGGGAAACTCAGCTAAATAGAATGGAGTTATCAGCCAACTGCCACTAGTAGAAAAAGGGTCAAATGTGAGACACATTAGTCCCGGTTTGCATTTGAGTCGGCACTAATGTGTCCATTAGTGCCGGTTCAAATGGCTAGGTAGGAGGAGATCTTTAGTACTAGTTCATTGCGAACCTTTAGTACTGGTTCGTGCCACGAACCGGTACTACAGATGCTGGGGCCCGGCCAGCACCTTTAGTACCGGTTCGTGGAACGAACCGGTAGTAAAGAGGTTGTGGCAGGATATTTTTAGTCCCACCTCGCTCCCCTAGCAAGATTTTTACCAACTTAAATATGTTACTTCTCAAACTATCACAAGCATTTGGTCTTCATAGAACTCTATGTGTATAATTTGTGGACTCAATATGAGTCTTCACCGGTTTCTAAACCGTTGAGGACTCATATTGACAATTCAGATTGTACACAAAAAGATCATTGATAATCAATGTATTTTTTATGTATATTTTTACATGTTTACGCCATCACTCTCTCAACTCACTCAGTCTCCCCCTTAATCCCCCACGTTGGTCCTCCCCTACCGGCCGCCACTCACTTCAAAATTGGACGCGCTTCATGTACAAACTGGACAATCTCTTTCGGAGTATGAGGGTTTCGGACGAGAACTCATCTGTTACACGGGCACTTCATTTTTTTAACTTATTTGAACTCCAGACTTCTTTTGAGCCGGCATTATGCAGCATTCGAAGTGATGTCATCAATTTCCAACACGTTCTGACATCATTTGCTGTTTTTCAATCACCAATTTGTTTAGATCAGAGCTAAATGACCGTGAAATTGATAATCACTACAAAACGAACTCTGAAAATGTTGAAGGTATCATCATTTCACCTGCATAGCATGTGCGAAAGAGTAGAGAGGGTCACGGCAAAAACTGGACGCACTTCATGTACAAACTGGACAATCTCTTTCGGAGTATCAGGGTTTCGGATGAGAACTCATATGTTACACGGGCACTTCATTTTTTTCAAACTTATTTGAGCTCCAGACTTTTTTTGAGCCGGAATTATGCAACATTCAAAGCGACGTCATCAATTTCCAACACATTCTGACATCATTTGCTGTTTTTCAGTCACCGATTTGTTTAGATCAGAGCTAAATGACCGTGAAGTTGAAAATCACTACAAAACAAACTCTGAAAATGTTGAAGGTATCATCATTTCACCCGCATAGCATGTGCAAAACAGTAGAGAGGGTCACGGCAAAAACTGGACACACTTCGTGTACAAACTGGACAATCTCTTTCGGTGTATCAGGGTTTTGGACGAGAACTCATCTATTACACGGGCACTTCATTTTTCTTAAACTTATTTGAACTCCAGACTTTTTTTGAGCCGGCATTATGCAGCATTCGAAGCGACGTCATCAATTTCCAACACGTTCTGACATCATTTTCTGTTTTTTAGTCATTTACCAATTTGTTTAGAGAGCTAAATGACCGTGAAACTGTAAATCACAACAAAATGAACTCTGAAAATGTTGAAACTTGGCATGGTATCATCATTTCACCCTCATAGCATGTGCGAAAGAGTAGAGAGTGTCACGCCAAAAACTGGACGCACTTCATGTACAAACTGGACAATCTCTTTTGGAGTATCAGGGTTTCGGACGAGAACTCATCTGTTACACGGGAACTTCATTTTTTAAAACTTATTTGAACTCCAGACTTTTTTTGAGCCGGCATTATGCAGCATTCGAAGCGACATCATCAATCTCCAACACATTCGGACATCATTTGCTGTTTTTCAGTCATTTACCAATTTGTTTAGAGAGCTAAATGACCGTGAAATTGAAAATCACTCCAAAATGAAGCATTATGCAGCATTCAAAGCAACTAAAGCAAAAACATTCACAAAGAAACTAAATACAGCAAAAAAACTACTCAGAAATAAATAGAAGAAGAAAAAATAAAGTAGAAAAGAAAAAAAACTATATAAAAAATTACTCAAAAATAAATAGAAGAAAATAAATAATGCAGAAAAGAAAAAAACTATATAAAGCAAAAATATTCACAAAGAAACTAAATGCAGCAAAAAAACTACTCAGAAATAAATAGAAGAAGAAAAATAAAGCAAAAAAGAAAAAACTATATAAATAATTACACAAAAATAAATAGAAGAAAACTAATAATGCAGAAAAGAAAAAAAACTATATAAAAAATAGTTGGGGCGTTGTCCAGTGGGCCTGCCAGACCTAGGGTGTGCAAATTCAGGCCCAGAAGGGCCGGCAGGCTCACAGGGCAGCGCGCCCTAGTTAGGCCCAGAAGCCTGCTATATAGCGGAGTTTGAAGGAGCAGTCGCGGCTGGGTTTATAAACCAGTGCGGATGCCCTTCCCTCGATGAGGTGGGAAACATAGTGCACCACGGGTGGCAGCGCACAACCATTAATACCGGTTGGTGGCTCCAACCGGTACTAATGGGTTGGCCTTTGGTACCGGTTGGGGTAATGAACCGGTACTAAAGGCGGCCATTACCCGCCGCTTGGCCTAGCCAAAATTGTCCTTTAGTACCAGTTGGTGGCTCCAACCGGTACTAAAGGCCCCTCATATATATATGGCACTTACGAAAAATTCAGTTTTATCGACCACTTCTTCTCCAACTTCTCGCGCGACATCGCCGCCGCCCCCGCCGCCCATCGTCGTTGTCTCGCACCGCCGCCCCGTACTACGTCGCCGTCTCGATCGCGCCGTCGATCGCCCCGGGCCCGCCGCCCATCGTTGTGTCGCCGTCTCGCGCCGCC
>NC_041383.1:710005656-710040375 GCF_002162155.2 Triticum dicoccoides
TATAACTAGTTTATTTTTAGTAAATGCTTAGTTGAACTAGTTGAATTAATAGAACTAGTTTATTTTTAGTAAGAAAATTTAGGTATATGAGATTTGATGATCTAATTAAAATATTACTATATATAGCTACTTTATATATTTTAGTAAGTAAATTAATAGAAGTAGTTTGTTTTTAGTAAATTCCTAGTTGAATTAGTTGAATTAATAGAAATAGTTTATTTTAGTAAGAAAATTAATAGAACAAGTTTATTTTTAGTAAATGCTTAGTTGAATTAACAGAACTAGTTGAATTAATAGAAGTAGTTAAATTAATAGAATTAGTAAGTGTTTAATGTTTCACCTATATGAACATAGGAAATGTCGTATGACGATGAAAAAGATTTCATTATGTGCAAATACTGTGAAGACGAGCGCGGCCTGTGCGACAGATATTTCCTTGCTGATGATATGCGATTCAGCATCAAGCTGGATGAGACCTTCGAATTTGATATAGTAAGTCACAACGACAAGTCTTTTTTCGTAATTAAGCATGACTAATATATGCTTCATTTGCTTCAACTTATAATTTTTAATTTTCACTATTCTACTAGCGCATCCCCTACCATGCAAGAATTTTTGTCTTGGATAAGATAGGTTTCAATGCTATGGAAACTATGGAGGTAAAGAGAGTTTACCTGAAAACTGAGCATGGTTATACTTTCAACGTCAAAGTAAAAAATGCATACACGTACACCTATTTTGAATGCAAAACTTGGCAAGCAATATGCAAGGCTTATGCATTTGAGCCTTATATGGTTATCACCTTTCATATTCGTCCGGAAGATGATATTGAAGGTAATAGAGACATCTGGGTCGATGTGCAGACGCCTCCAGTTCTACCATTATGTGAGTTCTCCTCAACCATATTTATGTCTTTGATATTGTTTATTCAAAAATAGTTGACAACTAATTTCTATTGACAGCTTATTTCCATTCAAGCAAACATGTCCGGCGCTTGGTAGACAGGACCTACTACTGTCCTGGAGCTGAACTAAACTGCGAGGAGATAAGTCATTATGTTTCATGGCTTGAGGATCTTCATACTATCAAGACAAATTTTATTCCTGCACTTAGAAATGTTAGTACTCAAAACATGCGACCAATAGTGATCGTTTTGAACTACGGTCAAATCTATTTAGGAATGATGGTAAGATTTTTACTATTTGTCCTCAGTGCATCTTTCGCATACATATTTTTTTGCTAAACTTTCATTGCTAAGTATATTAATTACTATACTATGTTCTTCAACAGGGACTCCCGATGACAGTTGTGCCTTAGTGGATCGAGACTAAAGGTCGCATGTCAATTGTTAGCTTACGGCCAAGATATCCTACATTGCACATGAGTGCATTCAGGATTTCTAGAAGTGATGAATGCTTAATAGTGAAAGATTGGAGCAAAATTGTTAACGATCGCGGAGAAGTACTAGGGGGCAGCAATGAGAAGCGCAGCCCACGATTAGGAGACAGGTTCATCTGCATGCTCCAGTATGATGAATCAGGAGAGATATACATGTTCTATGCTATTTTACCTGAGAGAGAGCAGCAGGAATGATTTAGCTAGTGCATGCTCTTAGTACTTGTCCTCTCATGTTCGTGTTCTTTGTCCTGAACTTAATCTCAAAGAGTGATTTGCTTTTGTGGTGTTATGAACGCTTATAATATCATGACCATGTTGAACTCGATGATATCTTTGCTTCTGGTACAAGTGAATGTTTCTTCTTTAAGCTAGTGTTGGTGGTGATTAGATAGCGGTAATGACTATGATGATTAAATAGTGGTAATGACGACTATGATGATTTTTAGCTAGCTAGTATACTGATGTTGATGATATGATGCAAGAGTTTTTATATTAATGTGATGATGATGATGATGATGAGTTATTATATCATTTATGAAAGAAACCGAAGATTAGTTTCAGCTGGATAGATCCTAGTTAAGTGATCAAGTATATGCCATATCCATATTATAGTGATCAAGTATAATATGGATATGGCATATACTTGATCACTTAGCTAGGATCCACATGCATCCAGTCGAAACTAATCTGCGGTACTTTCACCTAATGATTTAACAACTCATAATAATGTAAAACAATCACTAAATTAAATTGAAAACACAAAACTAAAGGAAAATAAAAAACCAAAACGCGCCCAAACATTTAGTACCAGTTGGTGTTACCAACCGGTACTAATGTCCTACATGCACCCGGGCCTGGCTCGTGCCACGTGGTGGCACTTTAGCGCCGGTTCGTGATGAACCGGTACTAAAGGGGGGACCTTTAGTCCCCACTCTTTAGTGTCGGTTGCCGAACCGGCACTAGAGGCCGTTACGAACTGGCGCTAAAGCCCGGTTCTGCACTAGTGTGCAGTAAAATTTGGAATATCTCATCTGAATGCAAAAGAAATCATGGATGGACCGTCAGTATCAAGCTTGCATTAGCGTGCACTCCTCACAACAGTATGGAATTCTTCGTCGACTGCATTGAGATTGGGGATATCTGATCATGATCCTGAATAATCAAGTTTGTCTTAGTGTGCACTCTTCATAGCAGAAATGATCAAATCAGCAAGAAGATAAATTGTGTGCAAGATTGACAGAATATTATCAGTCAAAGTATGGCTCAGATACAAGTTTGATTCTTTGTTAAGGATGATTTTGAAATATGATATGCCCAGAAGCAAGCAAAAATATGGCATGTATTAAATACTCAGAAGGGAGGATAGTCCTGCAAACCCCGTTTCATACAAGAAATCAACAACAAAAATATTAAGATGGTATGTATATGTGGTAATCGGTCTGCATATCATAGTGAGAAGCTTCTGGTGTAAGCAACCCAATCTTCCCTCGCAAGCTACCAGGGAAGCTTCCAAGGCAAGATTCATATATGTTCCTCAGTATGATACAGGGATGGAATCCCGTGCAAGGTACTCTGCCTTCTTCAGTAAGCAACCACAAAAGTTTCTGGCATAAGGTACCAAGTCTTTCCCCAGCAAAGTCGTTAAGGGGGTAAGCTTCTGATGCACGATACCCAGTCTTCTTCACCAAGCTGTCTGATGAAAGTTTTGAGCACAAGCCATCCAATCTCCCTTAGTACGACATTGGTACAATCTATGAATTGACAGCGTATGGCAGTGCATCCCAAGAATTAGATCCGCAACAGTTTGGTCCGAAGCAAGAATCAATCAGAAAACGAGTCTGTGTCGGGAATCGGATTCTCATATATATGCGGTAAGCATACCCAGTATTCTTCGGCAAGCTGTCTGATGAAAGTTTCGAGCACAAGCCATCCAATCTCCCTCAGTACAACATTGGTACAAGCTACGAATTGACAGCGTATGGCAGTGAATCCCAAGAATCAGATCCGCAACAGTTTGGTCCGAAGCAAGAATCAGTCAGAAAACAAGTCTGTGTCGGGAATCGGATTCTCATATATATGCGGTAAGCATACCACCAAGGTCTTGCAAGTCATTTGAACGTAGATTTGACAGCCACGTGAGGATTGTTAAGAGAAGAAAGCCAGTATATACCGCAATGTGACAAAGGATTATGAAGATTGACAACAACAGTGAGCTCAGTACAAGTACCTGTGAACCTAGAATATGATCCTGATGAGCCCTTGTCTTCTTTCTTTGGGTTCGGATGATCATTTCCCAACGGTTAGAACTTGAGAAGTGATGAACCTGCCATTTAAACAATATTACCATGTCAGAAGAATGAGGATAGGTTATGACTGCCAAAATATTGCACCCGACAGTACGTATGGTCATACGAAGAAGCAAAATATGACCCAGCTCTTTCAGCCAAGGACCCAGACCAAGAAAACAATAATGAAGGAGCAAAGACTGCCAATACAAGTATGAAAATTGTTGCATGACCCACATGGTGTAGATACCCTGGATAGTATGAGTCAGTATTGACCACCATGAATATTCACCTACGGGGTCTACTCAAATTTTGGTAAGGACCCCTATCCAGACAACCCGCTCAGTTAGCAATATATGCTCAGATTTGTCAGTATCAAATATCTGAGTCTGTCAAGTCAGACGAAGGGTCAATTCAACAGTTTGACTCCAACAACTATGGTGAAGCATCACACAGCCTACTATCCTCATGGACATACCGACAGAATGAATAATCAGAAGGTGAAATAACAATCTCGAAGCAGGTGTCCTCACTTACATGAATCATCAAAGGATATCCGGTCCTGAGTAAAAAAAATCTTCTTCCAGCACCCACCGCCAGTCAAGTCTGAGGAATACTATCATATAAGGTCATACCCCTTCATGTTGGCCACGACAAGCGACAGTCAAATAGTGGATATGGATCTAATACTCATGGCAGTGAAGCGAGTCAAAATAGTTCAAAAATTCCCGCGATAAGTCGGAATCGGTCAGGAAACGGTTATGCCTCAACTCACTGTTTGGAACCCAAAGGACCTGCATTTAGTGGAGACACCTAATGCAAGGAGTCAGAGCTTGGGTGTACATCAGGGAAAACTTGATCACCAATTCATGGAAGGTTGTCAGTACAGACACAATAATCGGAAATCACTCTCGGATTTGTGAGACGGGCATATATTTCAGTCATGATAATAAATCACACTCAGCTAAGTTAGCAGATCTGAAAATAATTGGAGCCTGTATAAGCATGAACAAGCAAGGTAAAATCTGTCAGAATGTGGATACAGTAAAGCAAACCACCCCAGGGCCAGCCATATAAAAATTTAGTGGGAACAACAATAAAGGAAAAGGGATACCCGAGTTGGAAACGGTTTCCTTAGGTCAGTATGACCATACTTGTTCCCTGAGCAACCAAATCTCGAGGACGAGTTTCTTTAAGGGGGTAAGAGTTGTAATAGCCTGAATTTTGTCCCTTTCCTTTTCTTTTGTTTTTTTTTTGAGGTTTTTGCCTGAGTTTTCTTTTTCCGTGGCTTTGTGGTCTGGAAACTGAAGAAGATGACCTCTTCTTTGCTTCTAGAGTGGCTTGTCCTCCCCTTGTCCTTCCCAAGACCTTGCCATTTTCATCCTAGCCCAAATCCCAATATTCTTTTTATTGGGAAAATTTTCCTTTTCTATTGAAGGAATAACTCAATTTGCCCTAGGTTGTGAAGCAACCTATATTTCCCTCACTCCTAAAATTTCCAAATAATTCTCATAAATTGTTTGGGTCATATCTTCATCAAATGTGGCAAAACTTTTCATTGCCATAATGGAAAATAATCCTCCAATAATTCATTTCCTATTCTGCCCTAAATGGCACATTGTGAAGCAAGTGATATTTTTCTTTGCCCAATTGACCTCAAACCTCTTGGACATATTTTCCTGTCCATATCATTCCCACATGCCAAAATTCAACCACATTTGCCTAGTAATTATTTAATTATGATTTTCCAAAGTTTCTGTCTAGAAAGAAGCTTTGTGAAGGCGGTACAAGCTAGGCATATCCAAATGAGTTGCAATTTATGCATGACCTCAATATCATCATATCATATCCATCCACCAAAGTTGAGCTCATGTCATGCCTCCATGTGAGATCATCTTCAATTCTTTGATTATGCCCAAATTTTCAATTTGTGAAGCAAGTATATTTTATCTTGCTCCATTATGGCTGCAACTTTTTCTAGGACTTCTATTATCCATATAATATATCTCCACCCAATTTGAGACTATTTCATCAAGCCATTATTCCTCTAGAATTTTTTGCAAAGTTCTGTCCCGAGGAGATGTTTGTGAAGCAAGTACCATTTTGGCTTGGCCAATTGGTATGAGACTTTTTGAGCATCTTCATAGGACCAAATAACTCTGCCTTGCCCAATTTGAGCTCAAGTTGATACTCCATGTGAGTGCATCATCAGGCTCAAGTTTCTGGACCATTTTGGTCAGTTGCAAAGCAACTACATTAAACCTTGGTCCATTTCTCCTGAAACTCCCCAGGACTGTAGTCATTCCTAGCCTAAACACCCCAGACATCACATTTTACCCATAGCATCCCTCTGTTGATCACACTAACTTCATCAAGTTTGCAACAGCAAACTTCAGAGGCTTATTCCCACTAAACAATAGCACCTCAGATGAAGCCAATGGCACATAAATGCTCCACTCTGGGAGGACTAACTCCCAGACATAGTTTGTCATCCCCTACAGCCCTTCCTGTGCCTTGTCCCATGGTGACTGCGCAGCTGGCATGCCTGTGCACGCGCTCTATGCACTGTGGCCGTGTCCAGAGCGTCGTTTGTGCTTTGGCACCGCTCCCTCTCGTCGTCTTCACGCACGTGACCGTGTCCCTTGTCTTCCCCTAGTCGTCTCCTTTCCCCTGGACCCCTCTCCCCCTCCGTCCTCTTCCTCACCGACACAAGCCACCGCGTGCCCACGGACGAACAGTGGTGATTTCGCTCGCTTCTTCACCGTCGTCATCCTCCAGGTGCTCCCTTGGCCGCCTCTTCCCCGTGAGCTCTCCCTCGTGTTCCCTCTCGTCGCCTAACCCCAAGCTCATGCACGTGCACACGCGTCCGCAGCGCCGGCCACGCGTCTGCGGCGATGCCAGCTCGGTAGCTCCTCCTCTCGGCTATTTAAGCCACTCCCGAGGCCTCCCAAGCAATTCATCAACCTCCCCTCTCTCCTAGTGCCCTCCCTAGCTAGTCGCCTGAGCTCCAAGAGCTCTCCTTGCTGCCCATCCCTGCCATGGTTGTCGCTTTTCCCCGGCTAAATTAGCTCGAGCCAGCCCCTTGTCGGTGTCAAAACCGGCGGATCTCGAGTAGGGGGTCCCGAACTGTGCCTCTAGGCGGATGGTAACAGGAGACAAGGGACACGATGTTTTTACCCAGGTTCGGGCCCTCTCGATGGAGGTAAAACCCTACTCCTGCTTGATTAATATTGATGATATGGGTAGTACAAGAGTGGATCTACCACGAGATCAAAGAGGCTAAACCCTAGAAGCTAGCCTATGGTATGATTGTTGTTCGTCCTACGGACTAAAACTCTCCGGTTTATATAGACACCGGAGAGGGCTAGGGTTACACAGAGTCGGTTACAATGGGAGGAGATCTTCATATCGTATCGCCAAGCTTGCCTTCCACGCCAAGGAAAGTCCCATCCGGACACAGGACGGAGTCTTCAATCTTGTATCTTCATAGTCCGGGAGTCCGGCCAAAGGTCGTAGTCCGGCCATCCGGACACCACCTAATCCAGGACTCCCTCAGTCGCCCCTGAACCAGGCTTCAATGACGACGAGTCCGGCGCGCAAGTTGTCTTCGGCATTGCAAGGCGGGTTCCTCCTCCGAATACTTCATAGAAGATGTTGAACACAAGGATAGTGTCCGGCTCTGCAAAAATAAGTTCCACATACCGCCGTAGAGAGAATAATTTCTACACAAATCTAATCTGCTGACGTATTCCGCAGCGTGACATCACGCCACGGCCAAGCCTTTATTCGAATCGTTTTACTGCTCCACCACAGCGTGTTTAGCGAGGCAGTTTCCTTGGCACGTCTCGTCAAAGCAGAGATCGTGTCCCCTTATTCCGGGATTCTCATCAATACGGGCGTGGGTAACCCAACGACGCCGTGGCGCTTGGGAGATAAGCGAGTTTTATTAGGCCGGTGGGGGCTCACAGTTTCGGCCGCCCATATAAGGGGATAAGGATCTACCCCTTCCATTTACGCTTTCTTCCTCCTTTGCTTATCTGTCCCTGCACGCTCGAGCTCCAACGCCCAAGCCCGCACTTACCACCTCAACCTTCTCCAATCATGTCCGGAGCGGGAGGTAGATGGATGGCCTCCTCCATCACCGAGGGGAAAATCAAAAAGCTGAGGAAGGTCGGATACTTGTCTGACGACATCGCGCACCGGCTTCCAGATGAGGGGCAACTCATCCCCACCCCTAGGCCCCATGAGAGGGTCATTTTTCTTCCCCATTTCCTCCGCAGACTGGGTTTTCCTCTTCACCCGTTCGTCCGGGGGCTCATGTTCTACTACGGCCTGGACTTCCATGATCTGGCCCCGAACTTCATCCTCAACATCTCGGCGTTCATCGTCGTGTGCGAGGCCTTCCTCCGCATCCAGCCTCACTTTGGCCTATGGCTGAAGATCTTTAGCGTCAAGCTGAAGGTCGTGGGTGGCTGCCAAGCGGAGTGCGGAGGTGCCATGGTGGGCAAGATATCCAACATTACATGGCTCGAGGGCGCCTTCGTAGAGACTATCAAAGGGTGGCAATCGGGGTAGTTATATATCACTGAGCCCCGTGACCCAGAATGGGTAGCGGCCCCCGAATTCCGATCTGGCATCCCCACATGTCTCACATCTTGGAAAGAGACGGGCCTGTCATGGGGTAATTCCGCAAAAGTGACCGGACTTCAAACCTGCATCAAAGACCTGATCGGCAGGAAGGTTAAACTTGTCACCATAGTCCAGGTCATGCTCTTCCGCCGGATTCTCCCCTGTCAACGACGGGCTTTCAGCTTGTGGGAGTTTGACCCGGCCCAGCACCAGACTCTGTCTTGGCTCTTCGACACAAAGCACGAGGATGCCTGGAAGGTGCTATTCAAGAGCTCCGAGGTCTCTCCTCCCGTCACCGAGGATCGCGGATTCTGCGCCAAGCGCCAAGCCAATGCGGTGAGCTTAATTTTCCCTTTACGGGGTATTCGTTTTTCATAGATTTGATTCTGTGTGGGATCTAAACTCCCATCTCTTTAATAGGACTGGCAGAAGAAGGCCGGACAGATCGACTGTCCGGCTCCCTTGCCCGAAGACTCAGCAGACGCTCGCTTAACGAAGCTGCTGGTTCCGGCACCTCACGTGGTGCCGGAGAAGAAGGCCAAGAAGAAGGCCACGGGGACTCGAAAGAGCTCCCGGTGCCTGGTGGTGTCGGATTCATCGCCCGACAACCCCGACGCACCCTCCGCCTACGAAGACGAGGAGGAGGAAGAAGAAGAAGAAGAAGCCTCTCCCCCTCCAACGGGGGAGGAAAGAAAAGAAAGGCCGCCCCAACTGGGGAGGCCGGAGGGTCCAAGAAGGGGAGAACCCTCCTTCCGGACTACACCTCCGATGCCGAAGACGGCGGGGAGGAATGGCCATCCAGGGTCAAGCCCCTGGCAAAATCGTAAGCATCCGGATATCCGAATAACTTATGGCGCTTCTCCATTATTTGGCATTTTCTGACGCCGAATTTGGTCATGCAGTCCGCCCAAGGCTCAGACGATTCGACGAGCAGCTCCTTGGATTCGTCGGATGTGAATAGTGCTTCACTTCCGACGGCCTCCTCCCCTCTCCCTACGGACGAGCCGAGGTGGAGTACTGAAAGGGACTAAACCAGGAGGAGGTGGTCCTAGAGGTGCCTCAAGGCGACCTCCCGGACTCCAGGCCCAAAGGGGGTAAAGCCCCGGGCCGGACACTGCTCTGGAACCATCAATGGTTCCAGAGTCCGACAGGCGACGCCTTCATAATAAGGGCAAGCCTACGACACCGGCGACCCCCGTCCATCCGGAGGCACCGGACAATTTGCTGGAGGTGCTTAAGGGCGCCTCCATCGACGAAGAACACCGCACTGTTATGAGTGCGGTGATTCAGAAGGTTCAGTCTGCCAAGAGCGGGCTGACAGAAGCCTGTACAAGTCTGTTAACAGGCTTTGAGGTACATGTTCAAAACACATAGAAAATGTTACCGCATAGACAGTAGCCCCTGATGCTCAGTTCGGCGTTCGGAAAGAAAAGCCGAGCTGAGGATCTAAAAGGATATACGCAGGAGTCTAATAAAAATTTGTCAATATGGGAATGCAGGCTGCGCTGCTGACCTCTGCCGCACTGACTGCGGAGGTCAATGCATTGAAGGAAAGCCTCGAGCGGTCCGAGAGCGAGCTCAGCCGTGCCAAGAAGCAGCTCGAGGATAAAGAGGGTACGTAGTACCGCATGTAAATGTATATAGAAATACTTGGTTGCAAATAATGACAGGACCAACGTAAATGTTGCAGGGGCCACGGCCGAGGTGGCGACCCTGAAGGAGGCGGTCTCCAAGGCCGAAAACAGTGCGGCTCTGGAGCGCACCAAGCGAGAGAAGCAGGAGGCGCGGGTGGCGGAGGTGCAGCAAGAGCTCCAGGCTCTCGTGGAAAAACATGAGAGTTTGGAGCGTGACTCGAAGACTCAGGAGTCCGAGCTCGCCTTGGCTCTTGAGAGTGCCAAAACCGCTAAGGCCGAAGCCCAGAAGGCCCTCTAGGAGATCGAGGCGATGAAGAAGATAGCGGCGGGTAAGGCATTCTTTATGCAAAGCAAGAACATAAAAGTAAATTATCTGTTACTTACCCGAATCCGGAGCTCTCCAGGAGCGTTCGCCGATCTACCCTGTAGTGTGTCTGATGCTGCCGCGTTCTACCGAGCCGAGGAGGGGAGCTCGACGGAAAAGGTGTTCTGGTCTCAGTATGCTGAGGCCGAACATCCGGTGCCCCTGAGCGACCAGCTGAAGCAGCTGGTCGAGCTCCACAAGGTGGCCGAACAGGCCATGAAGGGCCTCATAGTTCGACTATGGCCTAAGGAAGTCATGCCTGGGAGCTACTTCGGTCTGGTGCGGCGGCTGGTGGACGCTTGTCCGTGGATTGAGGTCATCAAGCGCTCCTTCTGCATTGAAGGTGCCCGTCGGGCCCTTGCCCGTGCTAAAGTGCACTGGGGCAAGCTAGACGCGGAGAAGCTTTTGACGGACGCGCCACCGCCGGGCAAGGAGTAACGCACACCCGAGATGTATTATAAGGGCGTCCTGAAAGGTGCCCGCCGTATAGCGGATGAGTGCTCCAAAGATGTAATTTTTTAGTAGACTCGCATTTGTTATCTTGTACGTTGAAAACTTTGTTCATGTGCGTTAAGCAACGCTTGTTAATTTAAAATATTACCTTCTGTGTGGCCGTTTATCAAATATGAGAGATGCAAGTCATCGGCTTCTACCCCCATGCCATGAGTGTTGGGGTGTTCGGGATAAACCTGGGCGCTCTTGTTCCCATTCTTGGGTCCATCTAGGGAGGCGCTCAGCACAACGAACCATACCATCGGACTTATAATGCTTTATCACTCTCACTTAGCCATAGAATTCTATAATTTTAAATTTCGGCGAAGCCCCTAGTATTCGGAAGACCGAGTTCAGGGCACTATCCACGCCTTGGCCAGATAAATCTGGCTCCTCGCTCTAAGCGGCATAAGTCTTTAAGGACTCGAAAAACCTCGCGAACAGCGACCGGTCTCTCGCACTATCATGACGGTCAGTTTTAGCTTTCTCTACTGAGGTGTTAACCCAGCTCAACTGGGGCACAATCGCAGTAGTTCTCCCAGCGCTACCTTAGCCAACATTGTGGAACGTAAGGTACCAAAACATGGGAGCCGGGAAAACCCAACTATTGACCCAAGACATGATTCGGAGCCGATGCATATAATGCTATAAGTTCGGGGTGCCGCACTCAGGAGAGTGTTCGGTCTTCTCACACCATGTTATGGGGTACTTAAGCCCCTGGTGTATTGGTCGTACCAATGTGTACGGTTGCGTAATGTCATGACTGAACATATATGTATAAAAATAGATGAATACAAGAAAGGATAAGAGCTATGTCTTATTTATGAAAAAGGGCTACTATGAAAGCAGAACGATACAAATAGTGCGATAAGCAAGAGATGGGATTATTTGACATGTCCCCCTCCAGGGGCAAGTTGCGGGTCTTTAAGTAAAAACAGGTATTTAACTCGTTAAAGAGGCCACCTGGACATTCGACGCGGCTTGTTCTCGCCCTGGCTATTGCATCATGTGTTCGGCGAGTGTATTGTCGGACAGGCCTTCCGAATAGGTGGGTCCTGAAAGTGTAAAAAATAAAAAAAAGGAAAACGGCGGAATAAGAAGCCCCTAAGTGCGGTTGAGCAGCATTCTGGGCGTGCCGTAGTCGTGCCCCTCCCCTTATGCCCATGGTATTTTCAAAGCGTAATTATGTACGCGTGGTACCGATATCACCATCTGGCGAGGGCTGGGGGTTGGGGCCACACTGCTATGCTTGCTCGGATCGTGCCAGCCTGCTCTGTTGTAGGTTGCTTCGGGCGCGCTTGACGTTGTCCGGATGTTTAACACCCGGATTGGAGAGTTGCCTTGAGAGGCTGCTCTGTACTTCCGCCGCCAGGGCCGCTGTGTGCTCCTCCGTTCGGAGAGAGCGTTCGGTGTTTCCATTTACCGTGATGACTCCGCGAGGGCCTGGCATCTTGAGCTTGAGATATGCGTAGTGCAGCACCGCATTGAATTTTGCAAATGCGGTTCATCCGAGCAGGGCGTGATAGCCACTGCGGAATGGGACTATGTCGAATATTAACTCCTCGCTTCGGAAATTGTCCGGGGATCCGAAGACCACTTCGAGTGTAACCGAGCCTGTATAGCTGGCTTCTACACCTGGTATGACGCCTTTAAAGGTTGTCTTTGTGGGTTTAATCCTTGAGGGATCTATACCCATTTTTCGCACTGTATCCTGATAAAGCAGGTTCAGGCTGCTGCCGCCGTCCATCAGGATTCTAGTGAGGTGAAATCCGTCAATGATTGGGTCTAGGACCAATGCGGCGAATCCGCCGTGACGGATGCTAGTGGGGTGGTCCCTTCGATCAAAGGTGATCGGGCAGGAGGACCATGGGTTGAACTTTGGGGCGACTGGCACCAGCGCATAGACGTCCTTGAGAGCACACTTCCGCTCCCTTTTGGGGATGTGGGTTGTGTATATCATGTTCACCGTCCGCACTTGCGGGGGGATCCCTTCTGTCCTTTGTTGTTCGGCGGCCGGGGCTCCTCCTCATCATCGCTACGCAGCCCCTTGTCTCTGGTTTCGGCACTTAACTTGCCTGCCTGCTTGAACACCCAACAATCCCTGTTGGTGTGGTTGGCTGGCTGTTCGGGGGTGCCGTGTATCTGGCACGAGCGATCGAGTATTCGGTCTAAGCTGGATGGGCCAGGAGGGTTTCTTTTGAATGGCTTCTTCTGCTGACCGGGTTTAGAGCCTCTGAATCCGGCGTTAACTGCCGTATCTTCAGTATTGTCGCCGTTAATGTGGCGCTTGTGCTTGTTGCGACGTGACCTGCCGTTGTTGTCCTTGGTATCCGAATTGCCAGGGCTCTTGGTTATGTTATTGCTACGAGCTAGCCAGCTATCTTCTCCCGCACAAAAGCGGGTCATGAGTGTCGTGAGGGCTGCCATAGATTTCGGCTTTTCCTGTCCTAGGTGCCGGGCAAGCCATTCGTATCGGATGTTGTGCCTCAAGGCTGCAAGGGCCTCGGCGTCCGGACAGTCGACTATTTGATTTTTCTTGGTTAGGAACCGTGTCCAGAATTGTCTGGCCGATTCCTCTGGCTGCTGGATTATGTGGCTTAGGTCATCGGCGTCTGGTGGTCGCACATAAGTGCCCTGGAAGTTGTCCAGGAATGCGGATTCCAGGTCCTCCCAGCAACTAATTGACTCTACTGGCAGGCTGTTAAGCCAATGTCGAGCTGGTCCTTTAAGCTTGAGCGGGAGGTATTTGATGGCATGTAGATCATCACCACGGGCCATGTGGATATGAAGGAGATAATCCTCGATCCATACCGCAGGATTTGTTGTGCCATCGTACGATTCGATGTTTACGGGTTTAAAGCCCTCAGGGATTTGATGATCCATTACTTCGTCTGTGAAGCATAGTGGGTGTGTGGCGCCCCTGTACTGGGCTATATCACGATGCAGCTCGGATGAGCTTGGTCTGTTGTATTCGGCCTGGCCGTACTTATCATGTCCAGCGTGACGGCTAGCATCACGTGAAGCGAGGCACCCATGCGATCCGTAGATCGATCCTGTTTGCCTTGCCTTATTCTCCAATATGTCTCGCAGGTCTGTTACGTCTCCTCGTACTCTAGTATGTTTTGAGCGGTGCCGGGGTGCGGCTTGGGTCGAGGGCCTGAAGGCCTCTCTGTCGCGGCCATGGGGTGGTCGATCGGGCGCATCGTACGCTGGTGATGTAGGTTTAGTTGCTTCCTCCTCAAGTTGGGGTAGCAGCCTGCGCTTTGGGTAGCTCTTGGAGGGGCGTTCGAGTTTATACTCTTCGGCCATCAGGACTTCGGTCCATCTGTCGGCTAGCAAGTCTTGGTCAGCTCTAAGTTGCTGCTGTTTTTTCTTGAGGCTGCTTCTCGTGGCCATAAGCCTGCGTTTGAAACGCTCTTGTTCGACGGGATCCTCTGGCACGACGAATTCGTCGTCGTCGAGGCTTGCCTCGTCTTTGGAGGGAGGCATATAATTGTCATCCTCGACCTCTCTGTCGGCCGCTCTCTCATGAGGGCTAGCTCCTTCGTCCTCCTGCACTGAATCATGCTGGAGGGGGTTGTCTTCGGCATTGTCCGGCGTGTTGTTATCTCCGGTGTCGGAATCGCCGTTTTTACTTTGGCGGGACTTAGAGCGGCGTCGCTGACGTCGGCGCTTTGGTTGCTTCTTGGAGGGGTCGTCCTCCGTTTTTTGATCGCCATCCCCTGCTTTGGGGGTGTCCACCATGTATATGTCATATGACGAGGTGGCTTTCCAGTTCCCTATAGGTGCTGGTTCTTTGTCGTCTCCTTCATCGGCGTCCATATCGTCGATGTCTTCGGAGTCAAAGTCGAGCATGTTGGTTAAATCGTCGACAGTGGCTACGAGGTGGGTGGTGGGTGGGCCTCGAATTTCTTCGTCGTCCGCATCCCAACCATGCTGACCGTAATCCGGCTAGGGCTCTCCTGACAAAGAGAGAGACTTTAATGAATTTAGGATATCGCCAAAGGGCGAGTGCTGAAAGACGTCCGTGGCGGTGAACTCCCTGATCGGAGCCCAATCGGGTTCGATCGGAAGAGGTGCGGGATATACGGAGTCCGGGATGGAGTCCGGCACCTTGGAGTCACGGGCCCTGCAAAGGACTAGGCTGGTATTCGGCTCTATCGCCGTAGAGATTGCGGCTCCCGGGGTGGCGTCCAACCGTCCATCCCCGACTAGCGCAGTCGGCTCTGGGCTAATGATCAGAGCGGACACCTGAGCGGCACTCCGGGCGCTGTCCGGCGGCAGAGTTAGATCATGCCCATCGGGACAGAGCGGCACGCTCGGCCATGGCTCGAATCCATCGAAGATCAAGTCCCCGCGGATGTCGGCCGTGTAATTTAAGCTTCCAAACCTGACCTGATGGCCAGGGGCGTAGCTTTCGATCTGCTCCAGATGGCCAAGCGAGTTGGCCCGCAGTGCGAAGCCACCGAATACGAAGATCTGTCCGGGGAGAAAGATCTCACCCTGGACCGCATCGTGATTGATGATCGAAGGAGCCATCAGGCCTAAAGGTGACGACACAGAGGAACTCTCAATGAAAGCACCAATGTCGGTGTCAAAACCGGCGGATCTCGGGTAGGGGGTCCCGAACTGTACGTCTAGGCTGATGGTAAGAGGAGACAAGGGACACGATGTTTTTACCCAGGTTCGGGCCCTCTCAATGGAGGTAAAACCCTACTCCTACTTGATTAATATTGATGATATGGGTAGTACAAGAGTGGATCTACCACGAGATCAGAGAGGCTAAACCCTAGAAGCTAGCCTATGGTATGATTGTTGTTTGTCCTACGGACTAAAACTCTCCGGTTTATATAGACACCGGAGAGGGCTAGGGTTATACAGAGTCGGTTACAATGGGAGGAGATCTTCATATCGTATCGCCAAGCTTGCCTTCCACGCCAAGGAAAGTCCCATCCGGACATGGGACGGAGTCTTCAATCTTGTGTCTTCATAGTCCGGGAATCCGGCCAAAGGTCATAGTCCGGCCATCCGGACACCCCCTAATCCAGGACTCCCTCACCCCTCTATCCCTTCCTCCACCACCAGACGACCCCCCGTACCCAGGCGAAGCTCTTCCCATCTCCAGTTCATCTCCGGGGTGACCAAATCGCTCGTCACCATCATGGTCGACGCCTTGCTCCGCCGCGTCTGGTGTCCTGCTCCTTCCCAACCTCCTTGGCGTCCATGCCCTACGGGGACGGGTTCGCCTCGGTCCCCTCTACGCGTGGGTGGTCCGGGTGCTCTAAACGATGGCCGGAGCCTGCCGGATGGGCGCCGGCAGCGTGCTCCTCCCTCTACCTCCGTCGTGCGGCATCAGGAAGGAGACGAAGAAGTCGACTCCTCCGTGCCAGCTGGCCGTGGGCCCTGTGGACCCCACCTACCAGCCCCTCCATGCGTTGACCCCGCCACTTCGTAGCTGGATAAGTGGAAACACATTTTGGTGAAATATGTTTTCGGTAAGGGAAAGCGTACTTTGGTCTTAGTTTGGTTGGAAATGTGTTTTCCTTTTGGGAAAGCGTATTTTCACTTAACTACGGCTAGAAATACGTTTTCTCTGCTGAGAAGGCTCATTCAACTAAATGTGCTTTCTGTTTTCAGCCTACGGACCTGTTTGTAGATTTATTTTTATAGATTGGTCCCTGAACTTTGTCGGGCTATAACTTTTTTTCTCGAGACTCCGTTTGAGGTGAATCAAACGCCCATGTCTTCATCTCGTCGAGCCCGTTCTGTTGGTGAGATTTTCACCATGTGTTAACATTCTGAAAATGACCTCTTTGCCCTTGCACATAAACAGCCCCCTCCGGGAGAGAACTGTTTCTGGCAAATCTTTCCGCGATCATTCCACACTTCTCCCCGGTGCCTTCTTCACCCCCAGGCAAGCCACAATACCCACATGCATGATAGTCATGCAGTAGCCATGGTTTTCAACTTGACTACTTGATAAATGTTTGCTTGTTGAAAATATGGTTATCGTTGTTCCGGTGATGCTTAGAGTTTCATATTCACTCTCGTGCTATATTGTCTTGTACTCTGTTATCATGTTCTGCCTGCTAGTATTTCCTTTCGTATGTTTATGCTTGCTAGTAGTACATGTTGATGTTGGTGATGGCCTTTGGTGCATGACTATCGTCTGTTACGAGTGTCGTTGTTATGCAAGTTTCTTTGCATCCAGTTGGTTAGATGCTTACATGGTAGTATTATCATTATGGTATTTTTGTTGATGCTTGTGGTCTTGCAATGTTTCTGGGTAGTGCTTGTGATGTTCATGCTAGTCAGTATGCCATGCTCAATCGGATATATGATTTATTGTTGTTGATATGTTAAGAAGTGATGTTGCATAGCCATGCTTATGTTGATATCATGCTCATGCATTGTAGTTGCATCATGTTACTTTTATATGACTCAGCTTATTGCATTCAAGTTTAACCGGACTTAATTGAACTTGAACAACTGTTGGATGAGTCATGGTGCCACCATATCAAGCTGACCAGTGCAACCACATTTGCGTTGGGTATGGGCAGGGCCCTAGTAGCCTATTGTCATGCCTATTGCCGGTGTCTCCAACGAGGGAAGGTTATGCACAAGCGCTACCTTGGCCGGGTAGGACGGCATAAGCCTTGTGGGCCCGAGTTGTTTTGCGTGCTTCGTCCCTGTTTGGGACCGTTTCTGTTTGCCACAACGGTGGCCGTTTTGCCTTTGGTAGGTTCGGCCACCCAGGACTGAACCCAAAGGGGGTGTTGTTCGGAGTGGTCGGGAGAGTGTCATGCCAATAGATCTGTTTTGTCGGAATGTCGTTGGTCCACCCGAATGGGAGTGTGAGGCCATGGGTTCTGTGGTGTGGGTATAGTGTGCTACCTCTGCAGAGTGTGTGTTTAAATCTCGATAGCCGCACCCGTGGATAGGGGCCTAGTTCGTATTTGGTCACACTATGGGTCAACAGTAATAATAATGATGATGATGTGCTTAATAACAACCCCAGTTCGATGATGAGACAAGTTTGTTATGTAATCCGTGAATGATCACCGTTTGGTTACGAGGTAACCCGTTGAATCAAGTGTGGTTCTATTTGTGATCCGCGAATGATCACCGTGGTATCGAGGATACCGAGTTGTTGGATTTTCGTGATGTTGTGCGAGAATCGTGGGTAAAGATCAAGCTCCTTGTGGTCATGTACTGATTACTACGGTATTGTTTATACCAAGCTTGATTTGATCCTAAGATGATCGTGTGATGTCCAAGGTTGGTAAGTAATGCATGTGATGGTTACGAGGTAACCCGAGCAGAATAAGTGGTGCATGATAGTGTCATCATGTTGCATGCTAGTATCGTCAGATTTATATGTTCATTCCATTCTCATATCGTTCTAGTTGTACCATGTTCATGTTATTCATACCATGTTATTCTGATGATCTCATGATAATCCCGGCTTAACCTGTAATTGCCATGTTGTTGTTTGTCTTGAATGCTTCTAGTTATTATGAGCTAGCAAGTACATTCAATGTACTGACCTGGCGTGTCATGCCATTTTGCAGGTCATGCCAGATTTGATTGCTTGTTTGTTGTGGATTCCGTGTTTGCGAGCTAGGATAAGCATTCCAGTCAGAGTCCCTGCGTAGTGGAGTTCACCATCATCATCGTTGTTCTGCTGCTAGAAGATATCCCACTGCTTTGAGTTGTTCTGCTGCTTGCATAGAGCAACAGTGGCAAGCGTAGTGTCACCGTGCCAATGTAATTCCACGTTATATCGGAACCCCTTGTACCCAATATAGAGTGTAATAAAGAGCTAATTTGTTCTATGCTAAGTAGTGTCATATTCTAGAAGACTTCATCTCGATCTCTGGCCTGGAATACGGGGCGTTCCGGTTTCTCTGAGCCGGGGTGCCACAGGATGACCGCCCACAACTCTTTGTGTTCTACTCATGCATATCATATATGCATAGACCTGGGTCGGATGCCACTGTTGGGAAACGTAGTATGTAATTTCAAAAAAATTCCTACGCTCACGCAGGATCTATCTCGGAGATGCATAACAACGAGAGGGGGAGAGTGTGTCCACATATCCTCGTAGACCGAAAGTGGAAGCGTTTGCTAACGTGGTTGATGTAGTCGAACGTGTTCTCGTTCTGACTGATCAAGTACCAAACATACGGCACCTCCGAGTTCTTCACATGTTCAGCGCGATGACGTCTCTCGAGCTCTTGGTCCAGCAGAGTGTCACGGAAGTAGATGAGTTCCGTCAGCACGACGGCGTGGTTACAGTGATGGTGAAGTGATCCGTGCAGGGCTTCGCCTAAGCACTGCGAGAATATGACCGGAGGCGTAAACTATGGAGGGGGCGCTGCACACGGCTAGGAATAGTTGATGTGTGTTCTAGGCACCCCCTCCCCACGTATATAAAGGAGGGAGGGGGAGGGAGGCAGCCCTAGGCATGCCCCAAGTAGGAAGAGTCCTACTTGGGCACCTAGTAGGATTCGCCCCTCCCCCCCCCCTTTCCTTTTACTAGAAGGGGAAGAAGGGGAGAGAGGGGGAAGTTGTCCACGTGGTCATTGTTGTTGTAGTATTGCGCCAAAGAGATATCTTCATTTGTGGCAAAAGAGAATAGGTGTTCGTGGGTGTCCATCAATGGTCTCTCATTAAACCAAACATCTTTCCAAAGAAGGATTGTATCCCCCGCAGCAGGAATACAAGAGGTGATCCCACGGTAGATATCTCAATCAGCTTAAGAGGAATTTTTAGTACACACATGGCAAAAGACAGCAGTGACGATAACGCAGAGTTGATCAATTGTACTCATTCTCTGTAAGATAACCAGATAGCCGTTCCAGTCAATCTTCTCTCAATTTTGTCGACCAATGGCATCAAATCATTAACAGTGGGTCTTGTTGTACTGAGAGGCAGCCCCAAATAAGTAAATGGCATCACCCCAACTTGGCAACTCATTATATTGGCTGGATCCAGAGGGTTTTTTTTTTTGCACTTGCATTAATTGGCATTAATTGCGATTTAGTGTAATTAATTTTCAGACCAGTTGCCCGGGCATAAGAGTTAAGGATCACCTTAATTGTTTGAAGCTCATGTTGATCAGCGGGGAGGATAATTAATGTGTCGTCTGCATATTGTATGACCGGATAATCTTCCAAAGCAGGTTGATTAATAGGGAGTGAAATTAAACCATCCCACTAGGCTTTATTAATTAAGGATTGCAATAAATCTGCCGCAAGCTCAAATAACAAGGGGGATATTGGGTCACCTTGTCTTACTCCCCGTTTACATTTAAATTATGTGCCTGGTATTCCGTTGAGAAGAATCAATGAGGATCCGGATTGTAGCAGAATTTTAATCCACATACATCGTCGGTCGTCAAAACCCTTGCATTCCAGCATTCTCAAAATAAATGAGTGTTCCATCGTGTCGAAGGCTTCTCAAAATCTAATTTCAATATCACAATTTCTTTGCCCGATTGTTTGCACTGATGTAAATACTCGAAAGCCCAACCAAGGCAATCTTGAATTGTCCTATTCTTAATAAATCCATATTGATTTTGATGTACCACCTTGAGAATCCAACGTTGAAGCCTCTCAGAAAGAATTTTTGTGATGACCTTGAGTACACAATTTAACAAGGAGATTGGCATATAATCATTGACAGATTCGGGCATCAGTTTCTTTGGGATTAGCGTGATTAAAGATGTATTTAAACATTGTAGGTTGATTGTTCCTTTCCATAAGTCATCACATAGAGAATAAAAATCCTCTTTGATTATATCCCAACACACCTTAAGGAAAAGCCCGTTGAAACTGTCAGGTCCCGGTGCTCGATCAGCCAGAATTATCTTGATAACATTATCAGTTTCTTCTTTCATAAATGGAACCGAAAGCTCCTCCAGACCCTGGCATTTTTGAATGAGATCAGATAGTCCAAAGTCAAACTCAGGCTGATTAGAAACCCCCATCCTTCTTTTAAAACAGTCGTAAAAAGTTGTTGCCTTTTCCTCATGATTTTCAACTAAACGACCATCAGGCATTAGCAAATTTGTGATGGCATTTCTTCGCAGCCTTTCAGTTGCACGGGCTTGGAAATATTTAGTATTCTCCTCTCCTTGGACTGCCCACCGAAACGTGCATCTTTTTTTCCAATACTCACTTTGATATATGAGCAGTCTTAGCAAATGAGATTTTAGAACTATTCTGAAATTAGCTTCTGGAATGGAAAGCTGCCTAATTTCCTCAAGGTTATCAATCTGGAGCAAAATTCTATTAAAATTTTCTATTAAAAGCTTGACAATTTGTGAATGGAAGCCAGAGTTGAGCTTGACAATTTTCAAGTGATCATGGAAGGGGTCAACTTGAAAGCCATGGGGGCAGATCAATGGGTTTTATGCTGGGGCGATGCTGTTTTTAAAACTAAGAAGTTTTATAACTTCATGTTCAGGAATATATTGGTGCCACAATGCATCACCTCCATTTGGAAAACAAAGTGTATCATGAGACATAAAGTGTTTGCTTGGTTAATGTTGCATGACAGAGTTAATACGAGGGACATGCTTCTTAGAAGACACTTTAACATTGGAGATGATCATAACTGCCCGGTGTGTGACATGGAGGTACTGGAATCAAACACACATCTATTCTATGAGTGTCCATTTGCTACAAAGTGTTGGGAAACTGTGGGCATCCATTGGGACAATCAGCTGGACATGCAGCAAAAATACGGGAGAGCTAGATCTTGCTGGCAGGGACCTCTATTCAAAGAGATAACCATACTCACATCCTGGAACATTTGGAAGTAGCGCAACAGAAAGGTGTTTGATGGTCAAGTAGCCACCCACGTTGAGTGGCTAAGAAAGCTCAAGGAAGATTTTGTGATCTTGGGTTTCAGGATCAACCCTCAAAACTTAACCTTTTTAGAAGGTTTCAGCAACTCTTTGACTGTTTAAACTTCTAATAAGGCTAGTTGAGTGATTGCCTTGTTTTTATTTTTGGACATGGCCCATTTCGGGCCCTGCCCCTCCTGTTAACCATAGGTTAACATTTTAATAAAGGAAAAGCAACAGTAGGAGTCTCTCCTGCTATTTTCATTGGTCAAAAAAAGGAAGAGAGGGGGGAGAAGGAAAGACAGGGGCGCCGCCCCCTCCTCCTAATCCTATTCGGCCTCCTTCCTTGGGGGAGCGCCACCCCTTTGTGGGCTGGTGTGCTCCCTCCTCATATGGCAAATATCTTCCCCGGGGGGGTTCTGGTAACACCCCCCCCCCGGTACTCCGATATGTACCCGATACATTCCGGAACACTTCCGGTGTCCAAATACTATCATCCAATATGTCAATCTTTACCTCTCGACCATTTCGAGACTCCTCGTCATGTACGTGATCTCATCTGGCACTCCAATCAACATTCGGTCACAAAATCACATAACTCATATAATACAAATCGTCATTGAACGTTAAGCGTGTGAACCCTACGGGTTCGAGAACTATGTAGACATGACCGAGACACCTCTCCGGTCAATAACCAATAGCGGAACCTAGATTCTCGTATTGACACCCACATATTCTACAAAGATCTTTATCGGTCGAACCGTTATGACAACATATGTTATTCCCTTTATCATCGGTATGTTACTTGCCCGAGATTCGATCATCGGTATCTTCATACCTAGTTCAATCTCGTTACCGGAAAGTCTCCTTACTTGTTCCATAATGCATCATCCCGCAACTAACTCATTAGTCACATTGCTTGCAAGGCTTCATATGATGTGCATTACCGAGAGGGCCCAGAGATACCTCTCCGATACTCAGAGTGAAAAATCCTAATCTCGATCTATGCCAGCCCAACAAACACCTTTGGAGATACCTGTAGAGCATCTTTATAATCACCCATTTATGTTCTGACGTTTGAGCACACAAGGCATTCCTCCGGTATCCGGGAGTTGCATAATCTCATAGTCGGAGGAATATGTATTTGACATGAAGAAAGCAGTAGCAATAAAACTGAATGATCATTATGCTATGCTAACGGATGGGTATTTTCCATAACATCATTCTCCTAATGATGGGATCCCGTTCATCAAATGACAACACATGTCTATGGCCAGGAAACTTAACCATCTTTGATCAACGAGCTAGTCAAGTAGAGGCATACTAGGGCCATGGTGTTTTGTCTATGTATTCACACATGTATCAAGTTTCCGGTTAATATAATTCTAGCATGAATAATAAACATTTATCTTGAATAAGGAAATATAAAATAACAACTTTATTATTGCCTCCAGGGCATATTTCCTTCAAACTTACCAATTGTCCTGAGTTTTCACAATAGGCGTCCAACACTTGTTGTAAGGAAGTTGCATTAACCATATCTGCTCTCATGAGAACTAGAGAATTGTCACCAAATAAAAGGTGTGAAACTGACGGTGCATTCCTGCGCACTCTAATCCCATCAATGCCACCAACTTCTTCTTCATACTGCAACATACTGGAAAGGCCTTCTGCACAAATCAGGAATAAGTAAGGTGATAAAGGATCACCCTGTCAAATACCCCTCGACGGTGTAAACATTTCAATTTTTGATAATTGTATCTAACAGAGCTCATACAAGTCATAATAGATTAATCCACTGATCATCGAAACCTAGCTTCTGCATCATATTTCTTAAAAAGATCCATTCCACCCTATCATATGCTTTATGCATATCAAGCTTTACTGCACACAAACCTGCTTGACTACTTTTGTGTTCTTGATTTTATGAATACACTCATAGGCCACGAGGATATTATCAGTAATCATCCTACCAGGTACAAAAGCACTTTGGGTGGAGAAATTATATCCGGAAAAATACTCCTAAGACGTGCCGCAAGCATCTTGCAGATAATTTTGTAAAGGACATTGCACAAGCTAATAGGGCGATACTGGGTGCTTACCTCTGGAGAATCCACCTTTAGGATCAAGACTATAGATGTGTCATTCCATTCTATTGGAATCTGCTTCAAATATCAAGACAGCGACAGTAATATCATCACCAAGGACATGCCAATACTTCTTAAAAAAAATATTGCATGTAATCCATCTGGGCCTGGGGCCTTCAAATCACCAATACTAAATACAGCCTTACACACGTCCTCAACAGAAAATGGAGGCACCTGTTCATTTGGTATGTGACCTTTCGTTGCACTCTTTGAAGTAGTGCAGGCTCTATATGCTGCACTTCGTACGTGAAAAGATTAGCAAAATAACATTGTATATGTGGGTTCAACTCTTTCCTACCTTCCATAAGGTCACCATTATCATCCTTTAGTATCTTGATATAATTCCTTTTATGTTGTGCTGCTGCATAAGCCTGGAAGAAAGATGTATTTCAATCTCCAAAAAAGAGCCTGTCAACTTGCGAACATTGCATGCTTTGTATCTCTTCCAGTTCTAGTAGATACTCTACAAGTTCAGCTAGCTCCTTCCTCTTAATTTCATTCTCATCCGTCATTGGACCCTCCATTACTTCTTCTAGCTCCTCTATGCTTTTCTAAGTCTTTTCTTTGGGGTTTTTCAGAACTCACTGATCCCAGTCATGGAAAACTGAGTGCATGTGTGTTAGTTTTTCGAACACTCCCGGGATGTTTGGGTCAGTACGAAACTTGTCCCATGTCTCCTATACCAAATCTGAATAACTAGCTTCTCTGAACCATCTCACTTCAAACCTCTTCGGCCCTTGCTGATTTGGTGATGCACCAATATAATAATCAGTATCCACTAGTAAGGGCCTATGGTTAGAATGGTTATAATTCATATGTTCCAAGCTTGCATTTGGAGATAACCTGGTCCATTCGTCATTTATCCAATCTTTCCCTTATTTTCCCTCTAGGCCAAGTAAACAAATCTCTAGTACAACCCATATCGTGCAACTCAGAATCATCTATTGCCTGCTGAAAAGGCCATCATATATTATTGTGGACATGGGTTTCCTCCCTCCTTCTCATGCAAAAATTGAATTTCATTCAGGTCCCCTATCAACAGCCAGGGCAAAGTATTGTTCTGATGCAAAGTACACATGTGTTCCCAGGTCAGGTATTTACTCGCCCACTGGAACTCGCCGTACATACCCGTTAGTCGCCAAATCGCACCTCTGTTACAAGAAACATGAACATCAATAAACATCGGATCCAGATTGAGCCGCTGGACCGCTACACCATTTCTCCAAAGCAATAATAAACCTCCTCTTTCCCATCACTAGTACAAACCATCTTTTAATCCATCTTTAATCAACTTCTTAAACATTCAGTCGGATAGCTATCAAGGTGAGTCTCCGACAAGAACATCACATCGGGATGTGTCGTGGAATTGTCACGTCAGATGTCCAAGTGTAAGGACTTAGTCGTGAGGCCAATGCATCTATGTGGTAGCTTGAGAGGGGTTAAGCGAAATCGAGAGACGTGAGGCAATCAACACACAAGACAAGGATTTAGACAGCTTCGGGCCCCGGGAAACATCATCCGGTAATAACCCTACATGTTGTTTGTGGCTAGGTCTCATTATGATCATGAGGGAGTCGCCGTAAATCGGCTCTCCTCTAGTTGTGTCTAGCCCTAGAGATTGTTTCTTCTTTCTTGTCCCTCTTTGGGGAGCCCTGCCCCTCCTTATATATGTTGAAGGGGCGGGTTACATGTGGAGTCCAACTCGGACTTAAGACTTAACTATTCTGACTTCTCTTTATGGGCTTCATGACGTCTCGGGCTTCATAACCCTTGGCAACCCAGTTATCATTGTTTGCCGGTTTAAGATGGTCTGTCGGTTTTAAGATGGTCTGCCGGTTTAAGATTGTCTGTCGGGTTATCATCTGACTTAACTCCTGCCGGGTTATCATCTGACTTAACACCTGCCGGTTTACCACCTGTCGGTTTACCGTCTATCTTAGCCATCTGTCTTAACTCTCTGTATTAACTATCCGCCGATTTACCAAGTCCCAGCCGGGTTATGACTCCAGCCGGGTCATACAGCGGGGTATATCCCCGACATTAGCCCCCAGTTTAATTTGGATTTATCCATGTTAAACTGATCCTGGGCATCTTTAAATCCTTGTCATTTCCTTCTAGAAAATCTTGGTCAATAGGCCAGCTGACATTGGTTTGTCACAGAAATATTGTGAAGAATAACTTCTTTAACTCAGCTCCCAATGCTTAACAAAAATATTGGTCTTTGAAATACTCATCTGATCTTCAGCCGGTTTAAGAATGTAGAACTTGTCGGTTTAAGAATATAGAACTTTTGCCGGTTTACAAATATTGATGGCACTGGATCATAACTGTTTTTTAAGATTAGGTTTTGAAGATATACCTCTTATATGCCTATCACTTGTAGCCCTCAAATCTTAAGAAGGTAACGTAGTAACAGCTTAAGATTTGCTTCAATATGAATGTCACAAGCTTGAAGAAATCCAGTTTGTTCATCTCAATCACTAGTCAGAACTGAGTATTCCACATATGTAGCCCCCAAGTGCCGGGTTGTCATGCTTGCAGCAACCTGGGACTTGTATTTTCCTGATGCTCATAAAAACTTCAACCAGTGAAGCCCCTAAGGGCCGGGTCATTATGCAATAAGGAGCACGGACTTTGTAAATATAATCATGTAGACTTTGAACAGCAACGTGTAGCCCCCAAGGGCCGGCTTAGTAAAATAATACTGAGCTGTGACTTTGTATATAATCCATTGATAATAATATCATATGATGTAATCTCCACCATGGGGCTTGAATCCACGTCCACGAGGTTAAGAGCCTTGTGCTTTACCAACTGAGCAGTGGACCCTTCAATATAATGGATTAAGAGCTTGTGTACCTTGAATTGTTGACAGGAGCAATTGGTAGCCCCCAAGGGCCGGCTCATTATAATGTGATGAGTCGGGTCTTCAATGAGGTGAGCAAAAAATGACTTTGCATTAGCCCCCAAGTGTCATGGTGCATGCTTGCAACGACATGAGACTTGCATTTTGATATAATCTCAACTTAAATAATGTAGCCCCCAAGTGCCGGGTCGTAAGCCTGCAGCGACTCGGGACTTATTCCTTTCATTACAAAATGAATCATATCCATCGATAAAATAATATCCATTGCGCTAAAGCGACTTTGAAAACCTTAATCATAATACTGGTTATTGATAACCATGATAAAAAATCCATCCATGTTGGCTATTTAAAGGTTTGAATAATATAACCTGGTTTGAAAACCGATCCCTGCAATATAAACCGGTATATCCGTGCCCATATGATACATGCTATGATGATGTAATGATGATGTAATGTATGACGCAATATATGATGATGTATGTGTATGATCAAGAGGGTTTAAGTTATGGTTCGGATACGACCAGAGCCCCCAAGTAGTCATAATTGTGGCATTGCGCCAATCAAGAGGTGTAGCTATGGTTCGAATACGACCAAGCCCCCAAGTGATTTCCCTGGTGCCCTTATGCCTATCAAGAGGTGTAGCTATGGTTCGAACCCATAGCCCCCAAGTGATTTCCCTGGTGGCCCTTATGCCTATCAAGAGGTGTAGCTATGGTTCAGACACGACCAAGCCCCCAAATGATTTCCTTGGTGGCCCTTATGCCTATCAAGAGGTGTGACTATGGTTCGGACACGACCAAGTCCCCAAATGATTTCCTTGGTGGCCCTTATGCCCATCAAGAGGTGTGACTATGGTTCGAACATAGCCCCCAAGTGATACTGTGAGCTGTGCTCAAGGGATACCCATGTTTGAGTTGTGATGTGCAACAAACTCTCTTTGGCCCCTTTTGACTTTTCTGAGAACTCAAACTTTGCGAGAGATATTTCTTCTTGAACCGGATGTTAAACTGGATATTGAGAGCTTCAAAGCTTTATGGGAGACATCTTTCCCTTGAACCGGATCTTAAACCGGAGTCCTTCTTTTTTAGCCAGAAAATTTCTGACGGCCTTTAAACTCGAACTTGCGAGAAGTTAATTCCTTTTTGAACCGGAAACTCTTAAACCGGATTTGAGAGCTTCAGGGCTTTGTGGGAGATAGATTTCCCTTGAACCGGATTGTAAAACGGATATTTGAGAGCTTCAGTGAGACTGACTTCCTTTGAACCGGAATCCTTTCTGATGACCCAGAACTTCTTCACTGGGCCGGGATTTTGTCATATACTTTTTGAGCATGAAATTCTCTGACGGCCTTTAAATTTTCATCAATATAGCAGTAGCCTCCGGGACCAGGTTATCTTTCTATCCATCGTCCTGGCGTTCTTACATTTGCTAAAACTGGCAAGATTTGCTGAGTCATGTTATCGTAGCCCCCGAGTCTCAAAGGTGACTCGAGGAGTTGGCTTGAGACTCTCCATATTTGACTGTGATATAAACCGGCATAACTTGTATATCATTGGTGTTGATAGCACGATGTGAATCCATAAAAGCTTGAGGTGACTGCGGCGGGCTATAAATGGTCCCGTATGAGTCGTGTCAGCAACTCGGCCAATGGTTCCTTCCAACTGGTGATTTGAAGTTAACCAAATTGTAGTGACGACGACTTGTGCGCCTACCTATTGAACCAACCAGTGCAGACTGCGGTTGATAGTATGATGATAATTTGCCTCCAATTTAAAAGAAAACCGGACTACCCAAGCTGTCACTTGCTCATACTCAATAAAACAGCTCATGCAGACAGGTGCGGCCCAGTGTGTTGTGTGGACCAGGCCGCGAGACAGACGGAAAAATGACCGCAGCATCAGAGGCGGCTCAGACAGATGACCCGGCCGCGGCGTTCTAAGCTAGCGCGGACGGGCAAGTCAATCGCGAATGTGGTAAACCGTACGGGCGAGTCAGCCACGTCGTGTTGATATAAATTGGGCCGAAGAAGCGGTGGCATGCACATATGTAGGTCTTGGACCAGATGATAGCGCATCATAATGATGGCCCGAGCCATATCTGCATGATCCTTATTATTGCAGTGAATAATTGTCCTGCATACAATATTGCAGACCAAGGCAAAGATAAATTGCTCTTTGACAAAAATAATATGTGCCAACAAAATATATTGTAGATGGATATCACCTGATGTGCCAGGCCGGAAATAATCCGCCATGAAATTGATGATCACTAGGTGAAGTTGATATCGCTCACAGGCGGGTCGGCCGCGGCAGACGACCATGGCGTTGTAGACCGGCATGGTCGCGAGAGACTGTCACGGCGTTATAAACCGGTGCGGGAATCCATTGAGTAACGACGACCAGCTGTGCTGAAATGATGTCGGCATGCCTCCATTTTTGTGGCATAATACCACTTTGTAGTGGATTTTGTCCTGCTTAAAATATTACAAGATAGAGTAACTGTTTCGCAGACAGATACTGTATACAGATGAAATAAATAAATGGGTATCACCTGATGTATTTTTGGGATGAAAAGACTGCTCGGTAACTTTGACCGAACCATATGCGCCAATTCAGCATCAACTTGAAATTTTGTAAGGGTTTCAATATCATCACTCTCCATTTTCTGAAGCTCCCTTTGCATGTCTTCTAGCAGCAGCTTCGTCCCTTAAAATACAGTGAACCGGGTACAGGTGCAATCTTGTACCTGCAGTTTCACTTCTATCTGGTTTCCACCTGATGCCGAATCCTTCACGTGATGGATGATGGTCCTTCTTGGAAACTGTGCCAAATGTACAACTAGTACTAATTGTGCTAGTAGATATGTTGAGTGGTTTTCCAGAACCACAGGTGCTGATGCGACCCTCCTTGTGCTGTTTCTTTTGTCTAGTATTGTTATAACTTGAATCGTTGTTCTTGCTCCCATAATAATTGTCAGAGGGAAAGATCTGTCACTACCAAAAACTATAATGCGCTTGATTTCGCATGACATATTTGGTTGATGATAACCCAAGCACTTGTCCGTCATATGAGCAGTCTTCTCCGCAGGCCTTCTCCAGAAGTCGTAGCCATGGTCAGTGTGAGCCGGCTGGCTAGATGGACTGATTAATCGCACAATATGTCGTCCATGTTGTAGAAAATTTTGGTTGGGCCAAACGATGCATCCATTGCTTGGCGTTGGTTCTGCTATGTTGAACCGGGTACACGTATACACAGTGCCGCTGTACCTTTTACTCCGGAGAACAGCATGCCTGCTACACTCGGCACAACGGCAGCAAAAACGGGCGGCGACAGCAGCTCGCGCTGGAATCGGAGGCGGCTGAAACACAGCAAAGGTTTGACCACGGAGGTGGTTTGCAAGCGGCAGGTGCTGCAACTGTAGAGGCCCTCTTGGCGAGTTGGAGGAAAGCGGGGAAGCATCGGCGCCGGCGATTTAACTCAGAGCAGCATGGTGCTGTAGCGTCACCAAGGTGAGTTTGCGGGGTGGCTTGGAAGCAGGAGGCCGCAGCAGCAATTTGGCAAGGTCGCGGAAACGGCAAGACCCCCGAGGAGGCGGGTTGCAGCCGCGCGAGGCCACAGCTGAGGTGGCCGCAAGGCCAGACGGTTCGACGTCGGCCACGGCGGCCCAACACGGCGAGGAAAATCATGATGATGGTGACCGCTATGGGTCTCCCGGCAACCCGGAGCGAGGGCGAGGCGGCGACGGCGAGTGAGACCACGCGCGGCCAAGCGGGCGACGGGGCGAGACCGGGAAGACGAGATGGGCGCACGGGGTGCGGCAGTAGCAAGTCGGCTCGATGGATGCCGGGGCCTAGGCGTCCGCGTGCAGGCAAGACCTCGGCGGCGGTTTTGCTCGGTTGGAGGCCACTTGGCCATGACGGGGACATAGCACGGCTAGGGGAGACGCGGGCGTTAGAGAACAAGGCAAACCACTGCGGCTCGGCGATGGTGAATCTATGTCCGAGGTGAGTCGGGGCGGCGTTGGCGACGACGCAGCCGGTTTGACGACCGGCGGCTCGACGCGCGGGCGTTCGATGAGGGCGACTCACGGGCAGAGGGGAACCGCAGCGGCGGGTTACTGAGGCTGTGGCCGGTTCGGGGTTGCAACAGCTCACAATCCGGCCAGAGCAGAGCCCGGCGGCCCGACAGTAGACGCAGGTGAGAAAACTCCGCGGCCGCATTGGAGGACCCGTCACGCAGGGCGGAGATTTGAGAGGCCGTGGAAGTGGAGACAGTCGGCGACTTGGCGGCTTCAGGCAGGCGCGAGGGCGCACCAGCGGTTCAACAACGGCGCGAGGCGCAAACCGGGGCGGCTCGCGGCAGCGGCAAGCCGGCGGAGCGACTTGAGGCACGGCCCAGCGGGGTCGAGACTGCTCAGCCGGGGCGGCTCAACACGGCTGTGACGGCGGCTCGGCAAGGCGGCGACTCGACGAGTCCGCGGCGGCGGCGGCGATGAGGACGAGGCCGATTCGATGTGTGTGCGGATGTAGACTGCTCACCGATGGCGGCAGGTGGCGACTTGACGATGGCGGATCATTGAGGCGGTCCGGCGAGGAGAGGCAGAAGGCCGGCGGCGGCTCGGCCACGGCATAGGAGGAACGGGACCGAGGCGACGGAGGCCGGGCGGCTCGATCACGACGGGCCAAAACACAGGTGGCGGAGATCCGGGTCAACGTCCACAGCCAGCTCCAAGGCGGGGCGGTTCAATGCGAGGGCGACTCGATAGCAGGAACTGAGCGCGTATTCTAATCCGGTTCCGGGTCGCGGTAACCCCCTTTTTTTTAGCACCACTAGTCCATGGTTGATATTCTCTGGTAGTCTGGTTTGCCTTGATCGACCCGTAGCACAGACGTGGATCTCCCTTCTGCAGGATTCTGCTGCTGTTTGTTGCGGAGTTACCCGTACACATAGCAGTGGGTAACAAATACTGTAGCTTGACGTGACTAGTAGTACTAGTTGAATTACTAGTACTTGAACCGATGTAAACAGCTTGCAGTTGAAATCGATCTTCGATTGAAAAGATACGGACGGCCGTGGCGCACGGACCAAAACAAAATGGCGGCCAGCTTTGGCGAGTTATTGATGGAAACTTGACACGCCAAGGGCAAAATAGGTCATAGAAGATGGTATTGGCAACTTGTCACTTCTTTTCTGTTAATCTCGGCGGTTTAAGGTAGCGCATAGCCGCACCCCTTATTCCTTTGAACTTCAAGTCTCACAGATCTTGAACTCTGGACTGATGGACTTGAAATTGATGCAAATCCTTCTAAACCGGCTTCTCTTCATCCGGAAAATTAACTTCTCGATCCCTGAAAAAAGATCCCTTCAAAAACTCATCACCATCATGCGCAGGCCCCAAGGTGGGCGCCAACTGTCGTGGAATTGTCATGTCAGATGTCCAAGTGTAAGGACTTAGTCGTGAGGCCAACACATCTATGTGGTAGCTTGAGAGGGGTTAAGCGGAATCAAGAGACGTGAGGTAATCAACACACAAGACAAGGATTTAGACAGCTTCGGGCCCCGGGAAACATCATCCGGTAATAACCCTACATGTTGTTTGTGGCTAGGTCTCATTATGATCATGAGGGAGTCGCCGTAAACCGGCTCTCCTCTAGTTGTGTCTAGCCCTAGAAATTGTTTCTTCTTTCTTGTCCTTCTTTGGGGAGCCCTGCCCCTCCTTATATATGTTGAAGGGGCGGGTTACATGTGGAGTCCAACTCGAACTTAAGACTTAACTATTCTGACCTCTCTTTATGGGCTTCATGACGTCTCGGGCTGCATAACCCTTGGCAACCCAGTTATCATTGTTTGCCGGTTTAAGATGGTCTGCCGGTTTAAGATTGTCTGCCGGGTTATCATTTGACTTAACTCCTGCCGGGTTATCATCTGACTTAACACCTGCCGGTTTACCACCTGTCGGTTTACCGTCTGTCTTAGCCATCTGTCTTAACTCTTTATATTAATTGTCCGCCGGTTTACCAAGTCCCAGCCAGGTTATGACTCCGGTCGGGTATTGGTCATACCGCGGGGTATATCCCCGACAGGATGTGTACTTCGATGGACGTCTAGCAAAGCTCGAACTGCCAGTTCATTCCCGAGGCCCCGACAGTTCCGCGCTAAAAGTTTCATTGTTCCCGGCGATCACCCTCGAGGGCCGTCACCGATCCTAGATCAATTTTAAGACTTGTGTTACTATTCATAGCATGACCATCCAGACCTCTTAACTTCTTTTTGTTTGCATTCTTTTGTGGTGTATCGGAACTTGAGGCGGTCATGTCCTAATCTCTCTCATCTTGCTCTTCAAAAAGGGTAAATTTTTCTGCTATTGTTGCTTCTTTCGGGGGCCTAACTAACTTCGTCCCTGCAAAAGGAACTAGTGTTGTTGCGGGATCAGTAGTAAAATTAGCAGGATTCTCTTTGTTAGCAGTCGTGACGCTGTCATCTGCGATCCTCTTGCCCAAGACATTTTCCGAACCATTTTCCATTCTCAGATCTTGGCTCTTTGTGGTCAGATCAAGCTCCCCGCCACCATCTAGATCACCAGTGTTTGCACCAGCATTGAAAACATAGTTGTGCCTCAAACTTACATAGCCAGTTGAGCCATCATATGCATCATCTGACTAAGCTTCTTGCATGTTGTTTCCAGGTCCTCTCATAAAGCCTCGGCCAAAACCTCTTCCTCCACCCAGATTTTCATCATCCCCTTTGTCCCTTCAGTCGTCGGTGTCGCGGCCACCACGACCACCCCCTCTGCCTCGTCTTGAAGCTAAGATGAAGCTTCCCCATTTAAACTTGCTTTTGTCATGTTCACCTGGTCCACATTCTTCGTGCCAATGCCCCATTAGGCCACAAGCATTGCAGAAGGTTGGTAGTTTCTCAAACTTCACCAGACATTTCTCAGTTTCTCCTCCCTTTGTAATATCTACATCTCTAGTCAATTTTTTTGTTCACATTAAGCTTCACCCTCACCAGGATATATTCACCTATGAACCCGTTCGGTAGCGTGACCTGCACTCCTTGCACCTCTCCCACCTGAGAAGCTAGATTCTCTAGAGCTTTCTTGCTTTTCAAAACACCGTTTGGTAATTTGTGAATTTGACACCAGGTTTCCAGAGTCTCTAACTTGACTTTCTCAGGGTTTGAGAACCCATCGTACTCAGCCAAAAGCAGCGCCATACCTTGAAAGTCCCACGGTACCTGATGCATTGCTTAATTCCAATCTGCCAAACAGTTAAATTGGATTGAGAATAGGTTTGGTTTAATCCTTCTCCATACCACTGATTGTGTCGGGTTCCAAGCAGCTCTCATGTCAGCAATCAACGGACTCTGACTGAAGTTTTTTTTTGTGAGCAACCGTCCTAGAGCTAGCCACTTGGTCTTGATCTCCTCAACATCTATCTCATCTTCCCACACCAAGTCATCAGTCTCCTCATCTTGCGGATTCAATCTCTCCAATAGTTTACCGGTATCCTCCATCCCCTGATCACCTGATGTTCTTCCTTCTCCTGTTTCCGCCATGAGAACAAAGCTCCTAGAAAACCCTAGATCACCGTAGATCCCTTAACCCAACTAAGGACAGAGGAGACCCCTAGTATACGGGAGGACCGGGTTGAGAGGGATGATGCACTCGTCAAAGTTTCTGCGAGGGAAGTAGGGAACTCATGGCGGCGGAGGCCAGAAAACCCTAGGTTTCTGTCCTAGGGGAGATAAGATGTGACGGAAGAGCGGACCCGCTACTACAATACTTAGTACCACGGTGCATTGATTGTGAGGACCGCTAGTAGTAACTAATTATGTTTGTGGTGCGTTGTAGAGAGCGGACCCGCTACTATTTTCTCTATATATGTTGTGCATCGACGACATAGTTTCGTCCAAACCACACATCGTCCTGGCAAGCTCATTGCCTCTATAGCATCCACTGGAGCACGTGCTCTCTCGTGGTGATCGGTCAGTAGAGCACAAGCTCTGTCACGGTGACTGGAGCGCTTTCATGGCCGGCCAATGGAGCGTGGCG
>NC_041383.1:710040634-710071781 GCF_002162155.2 Triticum dicoccoides
GGGGTCCTCCATTGGGGTCACGACATCGACGGCTCGCTGGTGTCTGTCTGGGCGGCAACACATTTTTGCGGGTTTTTTAAGTCCGTGCACATGACAGCAGTCTGTGGACGATGTACACGCCATTAACTTGTACTTGCACTGGCGACACTCACTACTTGTACATGTCGCAAGTAGTTTCAACCCACACAGGCAGACCAGTAAATGTGGGATACAAACGATATTAGTGGTGACCATTTTCTGACCGCATGCTGCTAGTTCATAGATACAAGTGGCGAGCCTTTGTATTGAATCGCTATTGGTAGTTCTTGGCATAAGAGCCCCCTTTGTGTATCTTAGCAGCAACGTGTAATTTTTTGGAACGCTGCTAGTAATATGACAACAGTAGTGTGCTATTTTAAGTTTTGCCAAGTTTGCGACGACGTGTCATTTTTGCTAGACGTTGCTATTAGCAAAATCCTATGTGGGGTTCCTGCACTAGTGGCTGACACTAAGAGCATCTCCAGCCGTCCCCCCAAGAACACCCCCAGGACCATTTTTTTAGCCCCGGCAATAAAAAAACGCTCTACTCACGCCCCCAAAGCCTTGTTTTTCGCCGGATTTGAGTAAAATTAGCCCCGGCGATCCCATCCCAAAACCCAGCCCCCGGGGGGGCAACTGGGGAGACCGGCATTACTTTTTTGCGTCATGTGGCCCACCTGCAGCCACATCTTGCCCCACCTTCTCTCCCTGTGCCAGCTCCGCCCGCATCCTAGCCGCCCATCCCTGCCCCGGTGCCTCCCCGCCGCAGCTCCAGCCCGCAGCGTCGCCTCCGCGGCCGCGCGCCCGCGTCGGGTCACCGCACCTGGCCTCCCGTGCCGCCACGCCAGCCAGCTCCCCTGCGCGCTCGCACCGAGTCGTCGCACACGGCCTTCCGTGTCGGCCTCTAACGCATCTTCTACGCTCCTTACTGGCATCCTAGCCGTCCTCGTGCCAGGCCACCCTGGCCCCCGGCGCGGTCAGAGCGCTCGTGGTCGAGGAAGACTCGAGTGCGGCGAGGGTGACGACTGCGGCGGGAGCATCGTGGCGTCATTCCGGCGGCAACGCAAGGTCGGGGCGTCCTAGTGCAGCAACACCGCCGCGGCCGCCTCAGCCTCGCCGTCGTGCTCGCCGAGGCGCGCCAACGCATCACCGCCCGTCTCCTCACGCTTGCCGAGGAGGTCGTCGATGCCGCCGCGCTCAACATGCTCGTGGGGGCACAACGAGTGGAAAAAAATTGCCCCCTCCCCCAGGCCAAAAAATTCGCCGGCAGCCCCCAAGCGGCGAAAAATATGCCTCTGGGGGGGGGGGGAGGGCAAACGGCTGGAGATGCTCTAAGGTAGGAGAGGAGGTCTCAACCTTTGGCTCGTGGGATTCGTTGGCGGGGCACATGCTATTTAGAAGACGGATAGTCGCAGTCGAGTGCGTCGTTGATGAAGCCGACGTTAGTACTACAGGGCCGCGCTTGGGGTTGTCATGGCCGGCGTGGTCGGGGCAGGGTGACACACACAATCCACTTCCATTCAGAATCACTCGTGCTTGCCATAAAGATGTCATGCAGCGCCTTCATCCTCGCGCACTCTTCAATCATGGCTCCCATCAAAGTCATGGTGATTGTGGGAGAAAAATCAGTGAGGAAATTTGGAGGATCTAAGACTTTGAATACCAAATGATCGCTCGTTATCTTTGATTTATTTTTTTCATAATTTTATTTATATTCCCAAATATCATAAAATAAAATATTTATATTTTAAATGCTTATTCAGTGTTTAGAAACAGTTTATGCAGTACTTAAAAAAAAGTTCATGCATTTTTTTAAAATGTTATTGGCTCTAAACAAAATGTATGTTAAAATATTCACAAGTTCCCAAAAAAACATGAAATTTTAATAAAATATTACGTACCATTGAAAAAATTATAAATATGTGCAGATGTTTCAAAAAATATCTTCATGAAATTTTTTAAATATATATGCAATGTAGAAAAACATTCTTGTAGTCTAAAAAAGGTTTGATGGCACTAAAAAATCAATGTGCATTTGAAAAATGTTTAACATGTATTAAAAGAACATTTGAACATATGTATTTTAACAAATGTACATCAATTATTCAAAATATGTTCAACGTGTATCAAAAGCATGTATACGAAAAATGCAGAATGTGTATTGAAAAAGTACGCACGTGTTGATTAAAAGATTAAAAAAAACCGATGAAGAAACATGAAAAACGGGGAAAGCCGGTGAAAGAACTACAGAACCACCGCTGAAACAAGCATGAAGAAAACACGCAAAAAAAGTTCAAAGCAATCACAGGAACAAACAGGAATAAATAACTGCGTGAAAAAAATTGGTCAAAATTAACTACCACAGAAACAAACATGAAAAAAACCACACAGAAAACATGAAATTTTAATAAAATATTACGTACCATTGAAAAAATTATAAATATGTGCAGACGTTTCAAAAAATATCTTCATGAATTTTTTTAAAATATATATGCAATGTAGAAAAACATTCTCGTAGTCTAAAAAAGGTTTGATGGCACTAAAAAATCAATGTGCATTTGAAAAATGTTTAACATGTATTAAAAGAACATTTGAACATATGTATTTTAACAAACGTACATCAATTATTCAAAATATGTTCAACGTGTATCAAAAGCATGTATACGAAAAATGCAGAATGTTTATACGAAAAAGTACGCACGTGTTGATTAAAAGAATAAAAAACCCGATGATGAAACATGAAAAACGGGGAAAGCCGGTGAAAGAAATACAGAACCACCGCTGAAACAAGCATGAAGAAAACACGCAACAAAAGTTCAAAGCAATCACAAGAACAAACAGGAATAAATAACCGCGTGAAAAAAATTGGTCAAAATTAACTACCACAGAAACAAACATGAAAAAAACCACACGGAAAACCGATGAAAAATCTTTCTTTCTTTTTTGAGGGAAATCAAAAATCTTTCCTAAAAACTGCTCCCCCGGACACCTATTTGACAGGCCCATCAGTGCTCCTCTCATTCATGGGCTGGATAGTGCCTGAGGGCCCAGCGAGGCCCACCCAGGTCGCTGGCACTAAAGAAGATCAGGCCTCGTACTATTACGTGTTCCAGGTGTTACGTGAGTACGACTCGGAACACGTACGTGTAAAGATCGAGCAAGAGTTGTCCCGATCGACGGCGTAGGCCTTCTCCGCCTTCCACTCTGATCTGGTAGGGTTCGTTGCTAATCCACCGGGGCCGCGTCGGATACGGCTCCTACCTCGACTCAGATATCGATCCAGCCGCTACAAATATATATATATCCCCGCACCACCTAGGCCACCAACCACCAAAGCAAACATAAGACGAAATTGAGCGGAAGCTGCGGAACCATGAGCCATCAGATCGATCTGGAGACGAGCGCCCGCACCATGGCCGCCGGCGACGACGACGACTGGGTGTACATCGACGGTGACCAAGAGACGAAGTCTTCACCGGCGCCGGCGCCGGCTGTCGTATGTGCCTCCGATAGCCTCGACGAGTCGGAGCATTGCGCACTCGACTTGAAGCTACTTGCCGATCTCGACTACCTCGCTAGGAAAAAGGATTCCCGGATCAGTATGGATGTCCACGGTGCTGCGACGGAGGTGGTGGCTACCGCGAACGCTGTCGGTGACGGCGCCGTGGATGACGCCGATGCCGTGGAAGACGAAGACGACTGCTCTGACAACTCCAACGGAGGCCGCCTCGGTCAAGTCGACGACAAGTCCGAGCGGCGTGAGGATGGGACGTCCGACCTGAGGCTGAAGGGACTGCTCGACAACATCAAGACCATTGAAAGGAAGCTGCTCGACTGCCATTTGGAACTGCTGGACTACTGCCGAAAGACCATCCAAGACCACCAGAAAGTCACCCCCTTGCCGGCACCGGCGCCGTCAGCGCACGGTTACAACGCTCCTCACTCAGCCGATGCCTCGTCGTACAGTACATATGATGGTAAAAGCTCTGGCTACGGCTACCTCAGCTACGGCGGCGGAGGTTATGACGGCGGCCTCTCAGACTATGACTACGACGGCGGACGTGGAGGTTACTACCGCGGCATCTCGGGCTATGACTACGGCGACCTAGGTTACTACTACAACCTCTTAGGCTATGACTACGCCATGGGCAGCGGAGGAGGTTACGGCATGAGCGGCGGAGGAGGTTACGGCATGAGCAGCGGAGGAGGTTACGGCATCGGCTCTGGCTATCGCTACGGTGGCGGCAGAGGCTACGGCAGCATCTCGGACTATGGATATCCCTACGGCCGCGCCGGAGGTCATTACTCTGACTTTGACTACGGCGGCCTTGGAGATCTTTACTACGGCAGCTCTAGCAATAGCTACGGTTACCGTCCTGAAGACTATGGCCACGGGTACCGCGTCGGCACGTACCCGGCGCAGCCTGCGGCTTGCGATCCCTCGTACCCGGCGCAGCCTGCTGGGAGCCAGTACGGCTACATGGACCTGCCGCGCGTGTCCTCCGTCGTCACCGATGCCCAGGGCACCGGCGGCGGGGCCTGAACCGCTGCCCTAGATCATGGATAGGTTAATCAATCAGGTTTTGTTCATCGTTCATCGCATAGGGGTGTGGTGCTTGGTATCGTTTCATCGCAGTAGAGTAATGGTAGTTGGCAATTGCTGTTTGGATCTATATATTGTTACATAGTAGTACTATTTTATCTTGTCGGAAAGAATTAAACTATTAGTTATATTAAGTGTATTGCTGAACTCTTGAACTTGTTTGCTATTTCTCCGTTGCTGTGAAATCCTATGTGACAGTTTGATACTTCGTTCTTGCACGTATAGCACTTACCTCCTCCGTTTAACAATTAGTCTAGACAATATATACATCCATTTAAATATCAACTAATTCAAGATGGAGGGAGTAATATATAACCAGTCCCAACTAATAGAAGACTAGCATAGCCTAAGTGCGCGCCGCCCATTGCCCATAGAAGCGCCCATCATTAAATTAGATGTTGGCAATATTGTCGAAAAGATGAAGGATTTATATAAAGGTAATGGTGGCTGCGCCCCTGTGGATTTTTGTTACACGAAGAAACTAGTGTTGTTATTGTAGAAAATAAAGTTAGCCAAATCTCAACGGCTGGCTTCATAACGTCCCACCAGCATGAGGAGCACCCAACAGGCTAGAACCAAAATCAAAAAACAGAACGTTGGCAGGCCACATCAACAGCCCCCAAGCTAGCAACCCTCGCTCAGGCGCAAAACAGAACATGAACCCTCCTCGGTTTGCCGTGATAGAGTTAGTTTCAAGAGCCGCGCAGATTTCTTCAGGCGACTGGCGATGCCAGGTCCCCCTTCCTGAATTTTCTCAGAGCTTGACGCAGCTTCGCAGCTCCGGGGCGCAGCCTGGAGAATCTCAGCTCCATTCACCAACGCCTGTTTGTCCTCCGGCGAATGAAGACCTTCCGGCTATTTCAGGAACACACAGGCCGTATAACAAACATTCCAGTTCAGCAAGGGAACAAGTCCCCTTCTCTTTGAAACGAGCATTATTTCTAATTTTCAGAAGAGCCAAGCACACAGCTGCACTCCAGTAAGGATATATGACAGAATTTTGTCGGAAATCTATAACCAACGATGTGATAATGAAAGTACCAGAATGTGAAGCATAAAATGGATTTAAAAAAGAGTATGAGAACAGTTAAATGGTATCCTTTCCGGAAAAGTTCAGTCTTGCCATGGAACTTCATAAATTAAAGAACATAACATCTAACGCAAACATGAGATTAAGCAGCCTAACTATCGAAGCTACTAGCAGCTAACTGCAGATGAACATGAACATGCAAAGTTCTAACAGAAGCTTACTCTTTCAGCACCACCATCATAGCACACTACGTATCGCTGTAGTTTCCAAAACCAAGGAAGTCCAGCGCATTGTTCCCACAAGCAAACAGTGTGAAGATCAATTCTGCCAATCAGAAACCCTTTTGCACTCAACCGCAGCATCGCGCTACTGGGTCAGTGATCATAGGACGGAGAGGTGTGTTAGTAATAGGACGTTGCAAATTTATCTCATCCAATCTCGACTACACACAAGTGCTTCAATCGTCTCGATGCTCAGTGTGCTCTGATGCTTTGGAATTACTGGCCCGCTGCTACTGAATGCTGCTTCAGATTGAACAGCAGATGCCGGCATCGCTAAGACATCCCGGGCAATAGCAGCAAGTGTGGGGTACTTCGTGGCGTGTTCCATCCACCATTTAAGAATGTCGAAATCGTCTTTTCTTGGGACTAGAACCTCCCCAAGGTAGTCCTCAAGTTCTGAAGACATCTGGCAATTGAGATGCTCATCCCAATCTTCCAAAGGATCATTATCAGCTGTATCCAAAGCTGCACTCCTTAAAAGACGGACGCCACTCAGCTGCTCTGTAGCATCGTAGTATTCATCGAAGAGTTCCTGGACTGTATCATGTATTTCAGATAAGTAGCCCAGTGAGTCTGTGCTGTAAGCCCGTTGCAGACGAAATTGAATGAAGCTCATCTTGAATCTTGGATCTAACACGACAGGTATTGACAGCCACACGTATGAGTTCTGCCAATACTCATCGAACGCTTCCTGCATCTCCATGACCAGAGTCACAATCTCTGTGTGATCGTTTGATGCTTCTTCTTGCAGAACTGTCCTCACTTTCCATACCTCGCTGAAGTATACATTTGCTGTCGGAGAGCTAGGGCTAGAAATTACTTCGATGACACGATAAAATGTCCTCAAAATCTTGCAAATAGACCAAGTAGCTGTCATATCTTCTGGAGACAGCACTTCTGCAGCAGGAAACAACTTGTTGAATTGCAACACAACTTCAAGCCTAAAATATAACTTGTGCCACCACTTGGCATCTTCTTGCGGACATTTCAAACTCATCTGTGAAATAACTTCCAGAAGCTGCTGTTGCATCGATGATGAAGATGCACATGCCCCAAAAAAGTCCTTTACTATGTCACCAACAAGGAAAAGTATATATGATCGTCCATCAGAAACAACACTGTTTAGCATATCATCCACACAAGCAATGTTGTACAGCTTGCCTCTGATGGGAAGGCACCTCTTGTTTATGAGCATCTCCTTGAGCTTCAAGGTATTTGCATCATTCTTGATTTCACCAACTGAAGTCAGGCTCAAAATCTTCTGGTCAAGATTCCAGTCTCTGATTGCATCCCATATGACATTGTATGATCCACTTTCCGACTCTGGAACACAAGCCTCCTTGCAGTGTATTATCCTTTCCAAATTAGTAGGTGAGCACCAATACATGCCGAATTTGATTACTAATCTGTGAATTTTCCAGTCTTCAGTAATAAAATGTGCTGTCAAACAGAGGTAATTTACTGCTGGCTCAGGTCCATCATGAGTCCAGATGCTTGCTGATAGCGAGATACGCTGGGAGGTAAGTGCAATTTCATCCTTGACGTTTATCTTCTTCTTCTGAAACAGAGCAAGTAAATGTTCTTCCATATCACTAAGAGAGACTTTGTTAGTCATGTGACTGATGTTCTTTAAAATTCTTCTCATATCTTCATTCTCCACAATTGACAAAGGATAACCATGCAAAGTTATCAATCTGGCGATATCTTGATAAGGTGAATCTTGACCAAACTTGCTGGTGCTTATGGCAGTTGCATTAGTCATAGACGAGGTCTTCTGTTTCTTCAGCCCTGCACCATCTGGTGCTGGTAGGGATAGATGATCTGCCACCACTTGAATTGGCCGATAGGTGATGCCACTGGAGCTGCTAGCCCTGCGGAGCTTGCTAGAGCATTTTGAACCATCTGGTGCTGGTAGGGATAGATGATCTGCCACCATTTGAATGGGCCGATAGGTGATGCCACTGGAGCTGCTAGCCCTGCGTAGCTTGCTAGAGCATTTTGTACCATCTGGTGCTGGTAGGGATAGATGATCTGACACCACTTGAATGGGCCGATAGGTGATGCCACTGGAGCTGCTAGCCCTGCGGAGCTTGCTAGAGCATTTTGTGATTTGAGCTTTCCTGGCAGGTGAAGACTCGTCTCGCACCCTGGACTTCAATTTAGGTAGACTAGAACGGTTACCCTTCTGATGACTGTGGTCATGCCCATGTCGTTTTGAACATGCTAGAGCATGTCGATTCAGATGGCCTCCATGTTTGCTGAGGCGCTTGTGGCAATGGATGCAATCTGCACCCTGCAGTTCCCCCTCAACGAAGATGGGTGTGAAACCCTCCCATATTTTGGACCTCCATTTTAAGGGACTTACTGAGCTTATGTCGTCGGTCGTCACTGCAAAAATTTCATCAACAAAAACATGTGATGAAACTGGATTAATTTGATTCACCAAAACCGTGAATGCAATACGAATAGTTACTTTGTGCCAGAGTTCAATTATCTTAATAAAGGAATATCTGTGTATCCAGATCGTAAACTACACACTGCTAACAAACAAACCACTACTGCTAAAGTCGACTGGACACCATGAGCCAGGTAATGCATGGAACCTGAATAAGAACGACATACCATTTGGGAACTACGAACTCACTACTACAGTATTAAAGTGCCATCTAAACACTGAGCCAAGTAGAAGGTAATGCATGGAACCTGAATAGGCAAAAATGAACATACCAATTGGGAGGCAGGAATCCTGTGGCGACATCCACTCCGTCACTTCGGCCGACGTCGCTTCCGGTTTGGCTGGGCAGGTTTTCAGATGCCGGCGCAGAAAGCTATCCCCATTGTAGCCGAGGCGGTTGTGGCAGTGGAGGCAGTCTGCAAACTGAACCTTCCCATTCAGATAGATCGGCTGGAACTCCTCCCAAATTGGCTGCAACTCCTCCGGCGCCACCTTGGACTGATTATTGTGCCTTTTTATGGGCGAGATGTGAGCACCATCAAATTTAACCATCGCCTTCATGCTTCCATCCTTCTCGTGCCTACCAGGATTCCCCATAGCTTCACAGCAACTCAGTCAAGTATGAAAAAAAAAAACATATCAGTCCAAGAAGATAGCTTCACATAATATCAGAAGTATGGTAAGAAGAAATCCATATAGTTCCAAGAAAAAACCCTACATCGATCTGAGTACATGACATCCTCCATAATTTAAGACCATAGGGACACACACATACATATGCTTCTTGCCCGGCCGTCCGCCAAAATAAAAAACACATACTTGTGGATTCAGCCTCCCGGCCTAAACCCTAGATTACCGAGCGCGAGCACCCAACACTACCACAATCCGAAGCATCCTGCTAAGGGGGGACTTCTTCCAAGCACGAAATGTCACAAAACTGTACCAAAAATGGCACCTTTGCTTCGTATGTAATGTAGCACAGCACAGCGCGCGGGGGTTTCTCGAGCAGCGCGAGGGGAAACAGAGCAAGGGGAAAGCAGAGCAGAGCGACGGCGGGCTAACCTGAACCGCCGGGAAGCGATCGCCGACGCATGGTGTGTGGTCCCGCCGGAAAACCGCCGCTCCTCGGCGGGCTCGCCGGGCGCTTCCCCCCAATCTTTCCCTCCCTCCTGTGGCGAGAATGGGCTTCCGCTTCCTGGAGGAGGAACCACCTACCCCTAAGACGAGATGCGTGCACTGGGCTGGGCTTCTTGGTGGGTCGGCCCTGCTAAAACCCAGATAATCTATTGGTGGTTCGGCCTGGATTCAATGCTGGATGGGCTTATATTGGATCAATCTCGTTCTGTCTTCTTTTGATTTCAGCTCTTATTCTGTCCTTCCAAGAAAAAAAAACTCTTATTCTGGGCTTCCACTCACAGGTCCTTCTACATCACTATCTACCATTATTATTTCTAAAACCACGTCAATGAGTTGATTGATGCACATAATGCGACATGGAATAAAGAAGCCCTTGATGCAAATTTTGTAGCGGCTGATACAATGGCAATATTAACCATCCCGAACTGTACTAGGCAGTTGGAGGACCATTGGGCTTGGAATTTTGAGAGGAACAACTTATTCTCAGTAAGATCTGCATACCGCATGTTGGCTGACACAAAATGGAGAAGGGAGGAATGCTTAGAAGGAAGATCAGGTTCCTCTGATTTTGAATCGGAAGCCAAATCATGGACAACTCTATGATCTGTCAAAGTTCCCGGGAAAATACGTCATTTCATGTGGAGACTGTCGAAGCTTTCGATTCCGACGAAGGATATAAGGCACGCTAGAAAAATGTCAGATAATGATAAATGCCAGCTGTGCGGAATGAGGGACTCATGGCGTCATTCACTTTTCGAATGCTCAGTCGCTAGGTGTGTATGGGCTCTAGTGGATGAAGATATACTTGATTATATACAAGCGTCGCCGGAGCCGAGTGCCAAGGTGTGGTTATTTTCAGCTATAGAACATCTACCGCAGGGTAGTCTGGTGACGATGGTAGTGACCATGCGGGCGATATGGCTGGCTCGTCGAAAGCCAATCCATGAGGGAGAATTGCAAAGCCCACACGCGACACACTCTTTCGTCAAAAGTTTCATCGCAGAACTTGTAACTGTTCAGACTAGGGCGGGGGCAACAGCGCTTGATTCAGCTTCAGTCGGGCGACCCATTGTCAGGCAAGGGTGGGTTGCACCCGAAACTGTAGTTGAAAAAATCCAAGTTGACGGGGGAATTTCATGAAACGGTAGAAGAGGGGCAGCTGCAACCATTTGTAGGGATCATTCAGGTCTTTTCCTAGCCTCCTCAGCAATGGTCTTCGATGATATAAGTGATCCACCAATGTTGGAAGCTGAAAGTGCAACTAATCCCTGGGTGGTTTCGGTAATTCTTAACAACATATAGTTCATTGAACTAATGCTCTTTCAAGATGATCATTTTAGAAAGTTTAATGATTGGCATGGCATGGATTAGAGATGTGGACCCCTCAAAGTGCTAAGGACACATATTGGCAACAAGCTAAAGACTCTACATTTTTCATTTAAGTGATCCAAGATCACATTGAGTCCATAGGAAAGCCAATACTATTAAAAAGGGATGAGGTGTTGCTTAATGGCTTACTTGCTCAAAATGCTTAGTGATATGCTTCAAAACCCTCAACCACTTTCTCATTTCCACATATGTCCTAAACCTAAAAGTCAAATTCAGCACCACCGATTTGATCTATCCGGCGCCACCGAGTTTCATTTGACATAGCCACTACCACAAACCCTAGTCACTTCGGTCTCACCGATAGGGATCTCGGTCTCACCGAGATGGGATTGCAAACTCACTGTTTCCTTTTTGTAACATTTCGGTCAAACCGAGATGAGCGAATCGGTCCCACCGAGTCGCAATGCAAACTCATTGTTTCCCTTTCGTAACACTTCGGTCCCACCAAAGTGAGCGGATTGGTCCCACCGAGTTTGCCTGACCAACTCTCTATGTGCCTATTACTGAAATTGGTCCCACCGAATTTATGTAATCGGCCACACCGAGATTATGTTATGCCCTAACCCTAACATATTGGTCCCACCGAGATGACTGTGTCAGTCCCACCGAAAAGCCTAACATTCATATTTTGACCTGAATCGGTCTGACCGAGTTTACCATTCGGTCTCACCGAGTTTGGGAATGTCTGTGTAACGGTTAGATTTTTGTGTGGAGGCTATATATACCCCACCACCCATTCTTCATTCATGGAGAGAGCATCAGAACGTGCCTACACTTCCAGCATTCATTTTTCGAGAGAGAACCACCTACTCATGTGTTGAGACCAAGATATTCCAATCCAACCACAAGAATCTTGATCTCTAGCCTTCCCCAAGTTGCTTTCCACTCAAATCATCTTCCCACCATAGCCAAATCTGTGAGAGAGAGTTGAGTGTTGAGGAGACTACATTTGAAGCACAAGAGCAAGGAGTTCATCATCAACACACCATCTATTACCTTTTGGAGAGTGGTGTCTCCTAGATTGGTTAGGTGTCAATTGGGAGCCTCCGTCAAGATTGTGGGGTTGAACCAAGGTGTTTGTAAGGGCAAGGATATCGCCTACTTCATGACGATCTACCCTAGTGAGGCAAGTCCTTTGTGGGCGATGGCCATGGTGGGATAGACAAGGTTGCTTCTTCGTGGACCCTTCATGGGTGGAGCCCTCCATGGACTCGCGCAACCGTTACCCTTCATGGGTTGAAGTCTCCATCAACGTGGATGTACGATAGCACCGCCTATTGGTACCATGCCAAAAATCTTCGTGTTAACATTGCATTTGCTCCCTCCAAACTCCTCCCATTTACTTTCTTGCAAGTTGCATGTTTTACTTTCCCCTGCTCATATACTCTTTGCATGCTTGCTTGAATGGTGTTAAGATTGCTTGACTTGTGCTAAGTTGCTAGAATCTTCCAAGAACTAAAATTGGGAAAAGGTTAAGTTTTTTATTTGGTCAAGTAGTCTAATCACCCCCCCCCCCTCTAGACATACTTTCGATCCTACAAGTGGTATCAGAGCTTTGGTCTCCATTTGCCTTGATTTCCATAGCTTTGGTGATCATAGCCTTGGTTTCACAACCTAGGAGAGTATGGAGTCTAGCGAGGGAAATTACCACCGTAGAGGTCCTTACTTTGATGGTACTAATTTTGCTAGTTGGAAACATAACATGAAAATGCATATTTTTGGACATAACCCCGCTGTTTGGGCTATTGTGTGTATTGTTTTACAAGTGAATTTTTTAATGGGAGAGAACCAAATCATGAAGCTACCGCGGAAGAATTGAAAATGTTGTAATACAATGCTCAACCTTGCGATATCCTCTTCAATAGATTGTGCCCCGAAGAATTCAACAAAATCAGCCATCTTGAGAATGCAAAGGAAATACTTTGATTGATATGCACGAAGGTACCGACTCCGTCAAGGAATCCAAGTTGGATGTGCTTCAAAGTCAACTTGACAAGTTCAAAATGAAGGATGGTGAAGGTGTCGCTGAAATATACTCTAGGCTTGCTCTGATCACGAATGAGATTGCCAGCTTAGGAAGTGAAGAGATGACCGACAAGTTCATCATCAAAAAGATCTTGTGAGCCTTGGATGGAAAATATGATACCGTGTGCACTTTGATCCAAATGATGCCAAACTACAAAGATCTCAAGCCTACCGAAGTCATCGGAAGAATTGTTGCTCATGAGATGTCACTCAAGGATAAAGAAGAGTTTCACAACAAGTCTAGTGGTGCTTACAAAGCCTCATGTTATGCTCCTACATCATCAAATGAGAAACAAGCCTTGAATGAAGAATTGAGCTTAATGCTGAAGAACTTTCAACAAATTCTACAAGAGTAGAAGCAAGGAAAGAAGCTCCAAGTCAAGGTCCTACAATGACAAAAGATCTTCTAGTCATGAGCGAAATTGTTACAATTGTGGAAGACTTGGACACTACTCAAATGAGTGTACGGCTCCCTACAAAAGAAGAGAAGACTCACCTAAGAGGAGAAGCAAAAGGGAAGAATCACCTCCAAGAGAGAGAAGGAGTAGAGATGATTGCTATGAACGAAGAACCTCTCGAAGAAGCAAGGATTCAGAAAGGAAGGACAAGTCATCAAGGAGCTACACAAAACGAAGACATGAAGCTCATGTTGGTGAATGGGTATCCGGCTCTGACTCCGACCACCACTCCGAGAGAAGTTATTACTCTGACTCTGAATATACTCAAGATGAAGGTGTTGCCGGTCTAGCACTTGTGTCAACCAACTCCTATGACATATTGATTCACCAAATGAAGGGATTGGGAGATGCTTCATGGCTAAAGGCCCCAAGGTAACACACCCCGAGTATGTTGATTTCAATAGTGATGAAGATGACTTGCTAGGTGATGATGATTTACTTATTGACAACTCTAGTGATGAATGAATACTATGATGAAAATGCTATTAATCATACTAAACAAGATGAAACGAATGACAATGATAAGAAGGAAATTGAGCGTCTAACTAAAGAACTAAACACTCTTAAGTTGTCTCAGGAAACTACTTTAGAAGATCATTGAGAACTTTTTAAAACTCATGAGAAGTTACGCTTCGAGAAGCTCAATGTTGAGCAAGAACATGGGTTCTTAAAAGCCATCAATGATGATCTTTGGAAGAAAAGTTCTTCTTACATTGCCAAGCGTTTGCTCTTGTCTACTTACATGCCTCAAGTAAAATCCAGCAACAAGAACAAGAAAGATTCTTCTTCTAGTAGTAACAATAATCATGCTAAATCTAATATTGTTGCTTCTAGTAGTTCTCTTGATTCCACTAATGACTCTCTTAGCCAAATTAACTTGAGCAAGAAAATGGCTTACTGAAGGGAATTATAGAGAAAGGTGTTTACAAGAGCCTTGCCGGAAGTAAGCAATTTGAGGAAATTGTACGCAAGCAAGGAAGGCACCAGAAGAATCAAGGTGTTGGTTGTGAACGAAAGTTCAATGCCAATGGGGTTGAGTGGGAAGAAGATCAATACCCCAAGACGAAGTTTGTTCCTCAACAAGAGAAGTATGATCCTACTTCTTTCAAGGGGACACAAGCTCAAGATGATCTTCCACCACAAGACCACAAGCTAAAAGGCAAGGACAAGCTTCAAGAAGAGATGATGCATTTGAAGATGCTCCAAAGGCCTTGGTCAAGTGGGTTCCCAAGACTACATCAAGTTCTACTTCATCAAGTACATCTACAACTCCAAGGATTCCCATCAAGATGATGTGGATCCTGAAGAAGAAGAACTAGAGAGTTCTTGAGGGTGACTCCGCCAACATACTTCACTCATATTCTTTTTGGCAAGGACAAGTGCAAACAACTTCCACATCTTGCACTAGTTCAAGGAGTCACAAACCCTCTTGTTGGAAAGACAAGGGACAAGGTAACCTAATGCTTTCATGGACATCATCATGTGTGTGCTTCACTCTATGTCTATGGATATCCTTGTTTGTTCCTTGTGGGACTAACCCATGTAGGTATTGAAAGTGCAACTCACTCCAATGGATTGCTTCAAATGATCTACATCAACAATGAGCATCCACATCTTCAACATCTACATGAAGTAATCATCGACAAAACCCAAGGTTAGTTCATCCCTCTTAGGGGGGGATATCACATCTAGGGGGAGCTTTACTCTAAGAATTGATGCTCATTGTGATATCTAGGGATGTGATATCCCCCCCTAAGAGACGATGATTTGTTCATCTCTACTACCTAAAAGAAACATAGTGTTCCCTCTCCCCTCTTACGTCTTTTCCTTTCGTCCGACTCTGCCTCCTCGCGTCATTCCTCCCATCCCAAATCATCGTTCCACCTTCCAAAATCGTGGGTAATCAACCTTCCGCCTACCGTCGTCCCTCTTTGGTCCGTCTCCACCTCTTACCAATTATTTCCCATCATCAACCCATTCATCGGCACGCTCCCTCTCATCTGCTCCTTAATCGCCGTTGTAATTGTCGGTTCCCTTCTCGAAATCCCTCACTGAAATCCCTCACGGGACATCGTCCCGCCGACTGCATCTGCTTCCATCTTCCTGTCTGCTTCGTCTCCCCTCTGCCAAACCCCGGCCTCACTGCGGATGGAGGTCAAGATGGAGTTGCGCCAGTTCCTTCGCTTCGTCGACAAGAAGATGGTGCTCGACGCCTCCGAGACTGGCCACCTCCACATCGTCGCATTCGTCGCGTGCGGTACCTCGCCCGCATCCGCTCCAGGCTCCGCGTCTACCAATAGGCATGCCTCCGCCTCGGCATCTAGCTCGCTGATAGGGATGAAGGCGAGGAGCAGGATCATGAGGATGATGATTACTACCCGGAGTTCCGATGCTAAAACGAGGAGTACTATGGGACAGGCAGGAGGGAAGCGAGGAGGATTTCGTGGGTGAGGTTCTGGAGTGTCGTATGGCCCGTATCTGCCTCCTCGAGAACGGACAAGATAAGGCTGTAGATGAATAGTTCCCAGGGTCGTACTTGTATGTAGTTGAGGCACTACTATGCTTGGGTGGGCAAGAAACAATTGGATTTGGTGCCGACGAGGTGTTACATCAGGAGTCTATGGAAAAACGCAGATGAGACATTGCTGGACTTGTCAGGACTTTCTCCAAGAGGCCGTGTTTTTTAAGGTATGGTGATCTTTTGTGCTGATATGAAACTTATGTTGGCATGGAATGCATGCCTCGGTTGTTACCTTTAGGAATTGCTACTGAGTCGTCAATATTGCTTTAGGCTCATAGGTTCAAGCATTAGAAAATTTATGAAACAGAAGCATTGATGGTTCATTAAAAAAATTATATGGGGCATTTGTGCAGATTCGTTGATCTTGCAAGATCCAAATACAAAAAAATCTATCATATATCTTGCATAGGTTTTGTCATGGAAGTTTGGAATGATTGTTGTTAAATGTTGCTTCGGGTCAGACTTACTGATTCATGTTGCTATGGCGTGTTTAGAGTTTCACGTATTGACCTTCTGTATCTACTGGACAGTTAATTAATTGTTCAGACAGATTTTGCTACATGTAGCTATGAGAGGACTTGAGGATGGATTCAGGTATGAATGTGATACAGGCATGTATATTTATGAGAGAACAGCGAGAGGTACGTGATACAGACTTAATTAACTACATATATGATCCTCCCCGAATATGAAGCATGCTATTAGAGGGATGGTTACGATTGGATATGTCATACAGATAATACCATCTTCTTCTATCTTTTCTAGGCTTCAATGCAGCCATTCTGACGTTGTAGCTCTTAAATTTTGTTGTGTAGCCAAGAAGTTGAGCACCACACATACAAAGGCAGTAAGTGAAGGTACCTCCCTGAATTTATGTTGTCTATGCCAGTATATTGATCATAATTTTACCTCTATATACATCATTGCTCATGTGTAGATTGTATTTTGCGTCCTTTCATCGGGGGTTCCCAATGCGCCATTGACACAGAACTGGGGAGATAGATAATAGGTGACTGGTAGAGAAAAAGAGTGATTTAGTGGTATAAAAATGTCTACTATGTCATCCTAAAAAAATGTACCTTCATAATGCATGCAGATTCTAAAGGTGCATGCTCACAGAATTTGTGTGGAACAACTAGAATATGTTGCCATTCATTGCAACACATGGACAATTTCTGATTGGTATTAAAAACAGCAAGTAACATGAAAGAGTTTCCTTATCGTAGCTTTAGTTAATGGTTTCTCGCATGTTGCTTGCTACAATCTTGTTGCGCCCAATGTGCCATTGACGGTGCAGTGGTGAGACAGATAATAAGTGGCTGGCTAAGAAAAAAAAGAGTGATTTAATGGTATTAAAAAGTCTACTAGATCATCCTAAAAAATGTTGCTTGATAATGCATGTAGATTCTAAAGGTAAATGCTAACACAATTTGTGTGGAGCCACTAGAATATGTTGTTATCCGTTGCGACGTACAGGCGGTTACCACTATAATTTTTATGTCATTTAGGGCTTTCTCAATGTCGTATCACACGGAGTTGTCTCATGTCGTTGAATATACTTATTTCACAAGGTGATAAAATTTACAAAATTATACTTATCATACTTAGAATGAAAAGTTAAATCATGCATGTTTTCATGAATTAAGTTTGAAATCATGTTGTCGGTTTAAGTTCAAAGTCATGTTGTCGGTTTCTTCAATTTCTAAGTTGCAAGATCTTTTTTTCCAATTATTGGGGAAGTATTTAGTTGTGCTCGATTTTCGTATTTCATGCTCCTTTGGTCATCATGGTAATATATATTTTGTCGCAATGTATGTAAATTCAACTATGATATCAAATAATCATTCATTTATTGATCTTACAATCATTAAATTGTGATTATCTGATTCTTGTTGCCCGTAGCAACGCACGGGCATTGTCCTAGCTAGTAGACTTAAAACTTCCAAAACCTCTCTGTGTACTTCAGTCTGACCGACTCCTCCATTTCGGTCACACTGTGTTCACTGAGTTGATCAAGTTTTCAATCTCGGTGCAACCGATTAAAACTTTTCGGTCTCACCGAGTTGCAGTAACCGCTTGCGATTCTGCATCTCGGTGCCACCGAGTTGTTCCACTCGGTCACACCGACAGTGCTAGGATATATATACCAACGAGTCAAATTTTGGAAATCTCTCCAAAACCTCTTCGCCCGTGCGTGTCCTGCTTTGCCGCCTCGGGTCTCCGGATCGTCTCCTTGTCGTCAGTGACCTCCCGCCGCTGGTCTTCGCCGCCGTCAACGGAAATCCTCCCCTCCATTGCCGCCGTAGCGAGCTCATCGCCAAGCTAGGGTACGTATGAGCTCAACTCTTTGTGCTTTCTTTAACTCTGATTCCTAGCACAAAGGCAATGCCATGTTTCTTTCCAAGTATGAGATTGATCCATCCATAGAAATCATCCTTTAGATTAGATTTGATTAAAAAAATTAGGGTTAGTATGTGATTTTTGGTCTGACCAAAAGTTGCAAATCGATGTGACTGATATCAGGACTTTATGAAACCCAAGCAAAATGGAGTCATCGAACTGTGTCTCGGTCTGACCGATTCCACATGTTTAGACTCCAAAGTTGCTTCGGTGTCACCGAGTTTTACAAATCGGTACCTCCGAAATGCTTCCTATAGAAAACTAAAACTAAGTTTTTGACTCATTCTTTTTGCAAGAAAATCTGCACTTTGTGATGCTCATATAATCTATCTCATCTACCACTATTCACAGGGTCAGCTCTCAGTTTGCTGTGCAGAATGTCTGATCAAAGTGATAGTAAGAACAAGTCAGAGGAGCAGATGGACTTGAGTGAGGGCACTAGTCCCTCTGGAAGCTATGATGAAGGTAGCAGGAGCACACCAAGTAACCTGCCTAAGGCTCAGACTAGGCAGAGGAAGAAGAAAACTTCAGACTCTAAGGATGAAGACTTTGAGATTGAGGAAGTCAGCTCAAGGAAGAAAGTGCTAAAGAAGGAATATGGTGATGCTGCTTCTACCAAGCCAGGATAGCACAAGAAGGCACCTGTCGGGAGAGTGCCTATGTCTAAGGCCAGGGGAATGATACGTCCATTTTGCATCATGCTTTTATATCAATATTTATTGCATTATGGGCTGTTATTACACATTATATCTCAATACTTATGGCCATTCTCTCTTATTTTACAAGGTTTACCATGAAGAGGGGGAATGCCGGCAGCTGGAATTCTGGCTGGAAAAGGAGCAAATGTTGGAAACCTATTCCGCACAACTCCAAAAGACCTGAGACTCCATGAAACAACTTTTTAGAATTAATAAGAATTTATGGGCGAAAGAAATAGGCCAGGGGCCCACACCCTGTCCCGAAGACAGGGGGACGCCCCCCCCTAGGGCGTGGCCCCCTGGTGGGCCTCCGGCGTCCATCTTCTACTATATCATCACTTTTCCCTTGGAAAAAATCATGGGCAAGCTTACGGGACGAAACTCCACTGCCACGAGCGGAACCTTGGCGGAATCAATCTAGGACTGTGGCGGAGCTGTTCTGCCGGGGACACTTCCCTCCGGGAGGGGGAAATCATCACCAACGTCATCACCAACGATCCTCTCATCGAGAGGGGGTCAATCTCCATCAACATCTTCACCAGCACCATCTCCTCTCAAAACCCTAGTTCATCTCTTGTATCCAATCTTGTATCAAAACCACAAATTGGTACTTGTGGGTTGTTGGTAGTGTTCATTACTCCTTGTAGTTGATGCTATTTGGTTTACTTGGTGGAAGATCATATGTTCAGATCCTTTATGCATATTATTACTCCTCTGATTATGAACATGAATATGCTTTGTGAGTAGTTACGTTTGTTCCTGAGGACATGGGTGAAGTCTTGCTATTAGTAGTCATGTGAATTTGGTATTCGTTCGATATTTTGATGAGATGTATGTTGTCTTTCCTCTAGTGGTGTTATGTGAACGTCGACTACATGACACTTCACCATTATTTGGGCCTAGAGGAAGGCATAGGGAAGTAATAAGTAGATGATGGGTTGCTAGAGTGACAGAAGCTTAAACCCTAGTTTATGCGTTGCTTCGTTAGGGGTTGATATGGACCCATATGTTTAATGTTGTGGATAGGTTTACCTTAATACTCCTTTTTGTACTTGCGGATGCTTGCAATAGGGGTTAATCATAAGTGGGATGCTTGTCCATGTTAGGTCAGTACCCAAGTGCCGGTCCACCCACATATCAAATTATCAAAGTACCGAACGCGAATCTTACAAACGTGATGAAAACTAGCTTGACGATAATTCCCAATGTGTCCTCGGGAGCGCCTTCTTCATTATTAGAATTTGTCCAGGCTTATCCTTTGCTACATAAAGGATTGGGCCACCTTGCTGCACTTTATTTACTTTATTTACTTTTTGCTCATTACTATTTATCTTATCACAAAACTATCTATCACCTACTATTTCAGTGCTTGCAGAGAAAACCTTACTGAAAACCGCTTATCATTTCCTTCTGCTCCTCGTTGGGTTCGACACTCTTACTTATAGAAAGGACTACGATAGATCCCCTATACTTGTGGGTCATGAAGACTCTTTTCTGGCGCCGTTGCCGGCGAGCGTAGCGCTCTTGGTGATTGGAACTTGGTAAGGAAACATTTATATAGTGTGCTGAAATTTTCTGTTACTTGTCACTATGGAAACTAATCCTTTGAGGGGCTTGTTTGGGGTATCTTCACCCCAACCAGAAGAGAAAAGAGATGCTCCTCAACCTACTGAACCTTATGAAAATATTCACTTTGAGATTCCTTCGGGTATGATAGAAAAACTGCTAGCTAATCCTTTTGCAGGAGACGGAACATTGCATCCCGACTTACAGCTTATCTTTGTGGATGAAGTTTGTGGATTATTTAAGCTTGCAGGTATTCCCAATGATGTTGTCAAAAGGAGGGTCTTCCCTTTATCTTTGAAGGGAGATGCAATGACATGGTATAGGCTATGTGATGACACGAGATATTGGAATTATAAGCGATTGAAGTTGGAATTTCACCAGAAGTTCTATCCTATGCATCTTGTTCATCGTGATCGTAATTACATATATAATTTCTGGCCTCGCGAAGGAGAAAGCATCACTCAAGCTTGAGGGAGGCTTAAGTCAATGTTGTATTCATGCCCCGATCATGAGCTCTCTCGGGAAATGATTATTCAGAATTTTTATGCTCGGCTTTCTCTGGATAATCGCAACTTGCTTGATACTTCCTGTGTTGGTTCCTATATGCTGAAGACTATTGATTTCAAATGGGACTTATTGGAAAGAATTAAACGCAACTCTGAAGATTGGGGTTCCGACGATGGTAAGGAGTCAGGTAGGACACCTAAGTTCGATTGTGTTAAATCTTTTATGGATATTGATGCTTTCCGTGGATTTAGCTCTAAGTATGGACTTGACTCTGAGATAGTAGCTACTTTTTGTGAAACTTTTGCTACTCATGTTGATCTCCCTAAAGAGAAGTGGTTTAAATATAATCCTCCTGTTGAAGTGAAAATAGTTGCACCTATTATAGTCGAAGAGAAGACTATTACATATAGTGATCCTATTATTCCTACTACTTATGTCGAAAAACCTCCTTTTCATGTTAGGATAAAAGATCATGCTAAAGCTTCGACTGTTGTTCGTAAGAGTAATACTAGGACTTACACACCTCTTGAGCAAATTAATGTTGAACCTGGTATTGCTATGATTAAAGATATTTTGGATGAGGACTTAGATGGGCATGTTATCTCTTTATTGGGTGAAACTGCTAATATTGCTAGACCCGATACTAAGACACGTAGACCTGTTGTAGGCACGCCTGTTATTTCTGTTAAAATAGGAGATCATTGTTATCATGGTTTATGTGATATGGGTGCTAGTGCTAATGCGATACCTTATGATCTTTATAAAGAAATTATGCATGATATTGCACCCGTTGAATTAGAAGACATTGATGTTACTATTAAGCTTGCCAATAGGGACACCATTAAACCTATTGGGATTGTTAGAGATGTTGAAGTCTTGTGTGGGAAGATTAAATACCCTGCTGATTTTCTTGTTCTTGGTTCCCTAAAAGATGATTTATGTCCCATTATTTTTGGTAGGCCCTTCTTGAATACTGCTAGTGCTAAGATTAATTGTGAAAGGAATATTATCACTCTTGGCATAGATGGTATGTCTCATGAGTTTAATTTTGCCAAGTTTAGTAGATAACCTCGTGAAAGGGAACCATCTAGTAAGGATGAAATTATTGGTCTTGCTTCCATTGCTGTTCCACCAACTGATCCGTTAGAACAATATTTGCTAGACCATGAAAAGGATATATTTATGAGGAAAGGGAAGAAATAGATGAAGTGTTCCTTAAACAAGAACCTATGCTGAAACATAACCTTCCCGTTGAAATTCTTGGGGATCCGCCTCCACCCAAGGGTGATCCCGTGTTTGAACTCAAACCCTTACCTGATAATCTTAAGTATGCTTATCTTGATGAAAAAGAAATATATCCTGTTATTATTAGTGCTAACCTTTCAGAGAAAGACGAAGAAAGATTATTGAAAACTCTGAAGAAGCACAGAGCTGCTATTGGATATACTCTGGATGATCTTAAAGGCATTAGTCCCACATTATGTCAACACAAAATTTCAGTAGAGAAAGATGCCAAGCCAGTTAGAGATCCTCAAAGACGATTAAATCCCAAGATGAAGGAAGTGGTAAGAAAGTAGATACTAAAGCTCCTTGAGGCAGGTATTATTTATCCCGTTGCTGATAGTGAATGGGTAAGCCCTGTCCATTGTGTCCCTAAAAAGGGAGGTATTACCGTTGTTCCTAATGATAAAGATGAATTGATCCCGCAAAGAATTATTACAGGCTATAGGATGGTAATTGATTTCCGTAAGTTAAATAAAGCTACTAAGAAAGATCATTACCCTTTACCTTTTATTGATCAAATGCTAGAAAGGCTATCCAAACACACACATTTTTGCTTTCTAGATGGTTATTCTGGCTTCTCTCAGATACCTGTATCAGCGGGGGAACAATCTAAAACTACTTTTACTTGCCCTTTTGGTACCTTTGCTTATAGACGTATGCCTTTTGGTTTATGTAATGCACCTGCTACCTTTCAAAGATGCATGATGGCTATATTTTCTGATTTTTGTGAAAAGATTCGTGAGGTATTCATGGATGACTTCTTCGTCTATGGATCCTCTTTTGATGATTGTTTGAGCAACCTTGATTGAGTTTTGCAGAGATGCGAAGACACTAGTCTCGTGCTGAATTGGGAAAAGTGACACTTTATGGTTAATGAAGGCATTGTCTTGGGGCACAAGATCTTCGAGAGAGGTATTGAAGTTGATAAAGCCAAAGTTGATGTTATTGAAAAGATGCCATGTCCCAAGGACATAAAAGGTATAAGAAGTTTCCTTGGTCATGCCGGCTTTTATAGGAGGTTCATTAAGGATTTTTCTAAAATCTCTAGGCCTCTGACTAATTTATTGAAAAAAGATATTCCTTTTGTCTTTGATGATGATTGTGTAGAAGCATTTGAAACACTCAAGAAAGCTTTGATCACTGCACCTATTGTTCAGCCACCTAAATGGAATTTACCTTTTAAAATTATGTGCAATGCTAGTGATTATGCTGTAGGTGTTGTTTTAGGGAAAAGAGTCGATAAGAAATTGAATGTTATCTAGTATGCTAGTAAGACTCTTGATACTGCCCAGAGAAATTATGCTACTACTGAAAAAGAGTTCTTAGCAGTTGTGTTTGCATGTGATTAGTTTAGACCTTATATTGTTGATTCCAAAGTTACTATTCACACTGATCATGCTGCTATTAAATATCTTACGGAAAAGAAAGATGCTAAGCGTAGACTCATTAGATGGGTTCTCTTGCTCCAAGAATTTGACTTGCATATTATTGATAGAAAGGGAGCTGAGAACCCCGTTGCAGACAACTTGTCTAGGCTAGAGAATGTTCTTGATGACCCACTGCCTATTAATGATAGCTTTCCTGATGAACAATTAGCAGTCGTCAATGCTTCTCGTACTACTCTTTGGTATGCTGATTATGCTAATTACATTGTTGCTAAATATATACCGCCTAGTTTCACATACCAGCAAAAGAAAAAGTTCTTTTATGATTTAAGACATTACTTCTGGGATTATCCACACCTTTATAAAGAAGGAGTAGATGATATTATTAGACGTTGTGTGCCTGAGCATGAACAGGAACATATCCTACGCAAGTGTCACTCTGAATCCTATGGAGGACACCACGCTGGAGACAGAACTACAAACAAGGTACTACAATCTGGTTTTTATTGGCCTACTCTTTACAAAGATGCTCGTAAGTTTGTCTTATCTTGTGATGAATGTCAAAGAATAGGTAACATCAGTAGATGTCAAGAAATGCCTATGAATTATTCTCTTGTTATTGAACCGTTTGATGTTTGGGGCTTTGATTATATGGGACCTTTTCCTGCCTCCAATGGTTATACACATATTTTAGTTGCTGTTGATTACGTTACTAAGTGGGTAGAAGCTATTCCAACTAGTAGTGCTGATCATAACACTTCTATTAAAATGCTTAAAGAAGTTGTTTTCCGAGGTTTGGAGTCCCTAGATATCTTATGACTGATGGTGGTTCACACTTTATTCATGGTGCTTTCTGTAAGATGCTCGCTAAGTATGATGTCAATCATAGAATCGCATCTCCTTATCACCCGCAGTCTAGTGGTCAAGTAGAGTTGAGCCATAGAGAGCTCAAATTAATTTTGCAAAAGACTGTGAGTAGATCTAGAAAGAATTGGTCCAAAAAACTTGATGATGCATTATTGGCCTATAGAACTGCATACAAAAATCCTATGGGTATGTCTCCATATAAGATGGTTTATGGAAAAGCATGTCATTTACCTCTTGAACTTGAACATAAAGCATATTGGGCTATTAAAGAGCTCAATTATGACTTCAAACCTGCCGGTGAGAAGAGGTTGTTTGATATTAGCTCACTTGATGAATGGAGAACCCAAGCATATGAGAATGCCAAGCTTTTCAAAGAAAAAGTCAAACACTGGCATGATAAGAGGATACAAAAGCGTGAGTTTAACGTAGGAGATTATGTGTTATTGTTCAACTCTCATTTAAGATTTTTTGCAGGAAAACTTCTCTCAAAATGGGAAGGTCCCTACGTTATCGAGGAGGTCTATCGTTCTGGTGCTATAAAAATCACAACTTCGAAGGCACAAATCCGAGGGTGGTAAACGGTCAAAGAATTAAACATTATATTTCAGGTAATCCTATCAATGTTGAAACTAATATTATTGAAACCATAACCCCTGAGGAATACATAAGAGACACTTTCCAGAACGTTCCAGACTCCGAAAAGGCATAGGTACGTGGTACGGTAAGTAAACCGGCTCCAAAACAACTCTAATGGCAATTTTTATCAGTTTTGGATTATTTAAGGATTTTAGGAAGAAGAAGTAGTCCGAAAGGGACACGAGGCTCCCACGAGAGAGCAGGGCGCCCCCCTGTAGGGTGCGCCCCCTGTCTCGTGGGCACCTCGTGTGCCTCCCAGACTCCGTTTTCTTGTATGTTACGTATTTTGGTCGGTAAAAATTCATTATATATACTCCCGAAGGTTTTGACCATCGTATCACGCAAATATCCTCTGTTTTCATTTCGAGTTGTTCCTGTTGCAGATTTAGAGCACCATGACCTCTGCCTCCTCCAACAACGAAGACAAGGATGCTTGGTTATTGAAGATAGAGTTGAAAAGAGAGAAACCAGAAGAGATCAACAAGGATGAAGGGATCAAGAAGGCCATGGAGGCTCAAGCTCCGGTGGTGAAAGAAGAAGACATCCCTCAACCTTTACCTAACTTTTTCACTCCAACAGAGATTGAAGCTTTCAAGATGATTGAATTAGCCCGCATACAGAACAAGTATCTCACAGAGGAGAATATTTTGTTGAAAGATCATATTGCTGGGCTCAAGGGCATTATCCGCAAGTTGGAGGAGCTTTTACGCTCGATTTGCGATTATCCACCGTCATCATCACCACCTTCATCACCTCCAAGGAAATAATCACATGGGTATGGGCACTCCCCTTGGCAACTGCCAAGCTTGGGGGAGGTGCCCCGGTATCGTATCACCATCACACTCCTATTTTTACCGCTTTATTTAGTTCGATCCTTTTAGTAGTATCTTGATCTATTAGTTCGAAATTTTGATATCAAGTAGTTTTGAGTTTTGCTTTGCGATCTCTTTATGTAATCGAGTCCGTGTGCTATCTATAATAAAGATTAGTGATGAGTCAAGGGCTTTGCCATGTTGCTATGATCTTGTGAAAGTAGAAAGAACAAAAGAGTTCATATTGATCTTATGGATAGTGATAACTTCACACATAGAAAGTATGAGGCATAAAAATTGTTGAGAGTTAACGAACGTAGCCTTGGTCATCGTTGCATTTAATAGGAAGTGATAAGGAAAGAGGGGTTCACATATAAATATATTATCTTGGACATCTTTTATGATTGTGAAGCACTCATTAAGTATGACATGCTAAAAGAGTTGACGTTGGACAAGGAAGACAACGTAATGGTTTATGTTTTCCGACATCTCAGTTAAAGTATATTGTCATTGACCTTCCAAACATGTTGAGCTTGCCTTTCCCCCTCATGCTAGCCAAATTTCTTGCACCAAGTAGAGATACTACTTGTGCTTCCAAATATCCTTAAACCCAGTTTTGCCATGAGAGTCCACCATACCTACCTATGGATTGAGTAAGATCCTTCAAGTAAGTTGTCATCGGTGCAAGCAATAAAAATTGCTCTCTAAATATGTATGACTTATTAGTGCAGAGAAAATAAGCTTTGTACGAACTGTTGGGGAACGTAGTAGAAATTCAAAATTTTCTACGCATCACCAAGATCAATCTATGGAGTAATCTAGCAACGAGGGAAAGGGGAGTGCATCTACATACCCTTATAGATCGCTAAGCGGAAGCGTTCAAGTGAATGGGGTTGATCGAGTCGTACTCGTCATGATCCAAATCACCGATGATCCTAGTGCCGAACGGACGGCACCTCCGCGTTCAACACACATGCAGTCCGGTGACGTCTCCCATGCCTTGATCCAGCAAGGAGAGAGGGAGAGGTTGGGGAAGACTGCGTCCAGCAGCAGCACGACGGCGTGGTGGTGGTGGAGGAGCATGGCAATCCTGCAGGGCTTCGCCAAGCACCGCGGGAGAGGAGGAGGACTTGGGAGAGAGGAAGGGCTGTGCCAGAACTTGGGTGCGGCTGCCCTTCCACCCCCACATATATATAGGGGCAAGGGAGAGGGGGGCGTGTCACGCCCAATATGCGACCCTATCCAAAAGGAACTCGAAGGTCCCACCAAGGATAGACCCACATATTGGAACGCTTTTGCAGGGTGGATATCATTACATCAACATTACATAATAGATGGGGATACATACATAAGGCATACAATGCCACACGAATACAACATCATCATACATGAGAACAACATCCGACTACGGATGAAGCACAAACAGAAGCTCAAACGACATCCACCCTGCTAGCTCAGGCTGCCGACCTGGAACCTATCCCCTGATCGAAGAAGAAGCAGAAGAAGAACTCAAGCAAGCAAGCATCACTCTCGCGTCATGATCATCACATAACATGTACCTGCAACTGTTGTTGTAGTAATCTGTGAGCCACGAGGACTCACCAATCCCATTACCATGGGTATCAAGACTAGCAAAGCTTAATGGGAAAGGAAGGGGTAAAGTGGTGAGGTTGCAGCAGCGACTAAGGAAATATGGTGGCTAACATACGCAAATAAGAGCGAGAAGAGAGCAAAGGAACGGTCGTGAAGCTAGCAATGATCAAGAAGTGATCCTGAACTCCTACTTACGTAAAACATAACCCAAAACCGTGTTCACTTCCCGGACTCCGTCGAAAAGAGACCATCACGGCTACACACACGGTTGATGCGTTTTAATTCGGATCTGCTGTCAAGTTATCTACAACAGGACATTAACAAATTACCATCTACCGCATAACCGCGGGCATGGCTTTCGAAAGTTTATACCCTGCAGGGGTGTCCCAACTTAGCCCATGATAAGCTCTCGCGATCAACGAAGGTTATACCTTCTCCCAGGAAGACCCGATCAGACCCAGAATCCCGGTTTACAAGACATTTCGACAATGGTAAAACAAGACCAGCAAGACCGCCTGATGCACCGACAATCCCGATAGGAGCTGCACATATCTCGTTCTTAGGGCAACACCGGATGAACACTACGTACAACTAAAACCAACCCTCAAGTTTCCCCGAGGTGGCGCTGCAAGTGGCTCTGGTTCGGACCAACACTTAGACAAGCACTGGCCCGGGGGGGCTATAATAAAGATGACCCTCGGGTTAATTACTCCCAAGGGAAATGTAGGTGGTGGTGAGGCAAATGGTAAAACCAAGGTTGGGCCTTGCTGGAGGAGTTTTATTCAAAGCGAACTGTCAAGGGGGTCCCATAAATCACCCAACCGCGTAAGGAATGCAAAATCCGGGAAGATAACACCGGTATGATGGAAACTAGGGCGGCAAGAGTGGAACAAAACACCAGGCATAAGGCCGAGCCTTCCACCCTTTACCAAGTATATAGATGCATTAATTAAATAAGAGATATTGTGATATCCCAACATAATCCTGTCCACCATGGAGCAATCTTCAACTTCACCTGCAACTAACAACGCTATAAGAGGGGTTGAGCAAAGCGGTAACATAGCCAAGCAACGGTTTGCTAGGAAGGGTGTCAAAGGTTAGAGGTTCATGGAAATTTGGGAGGCTTGAGGAGCAAAAGATAGGTAACGCAGCATAGCGATAGAACGAAGCAACTAGCATAGCAATGATAGTAGTGAGATCCAGGGTAGCGGTCATCTTGCCTGAAATCCCGCAAGGAAGAAGAACGAGTCCAAGAAAAAGATGAAGCCACGAAGACGAACCAAGCGTAGACAAACGAATCCTCACGATCGCAACGATATGGGAACTATCGAGAAGAAGCACACAACATGGTAAACACACCACACATGAACAAGGCATGATGCACACACAAGCATGATGTAAGACAAGACTACATGAAGCTACTCATGGCAAGAGATGATGCAAACAAGAGCAACAGATCAAAGCAAGTTTAAATGAGGCCGGAAACAACATATAACAATTCCGGTAACAGTTCTAAATAAACCTTATGTTCAAGTTCTTAAACAACAAGTTAAGAAGCACCAAGGTGATCTACACGAGATTCTAGTCAAGTTACATATAAAGTTCATTAGATTTGGAGCTACGGCCTAGAAGATATGAGCAAAACAAGTTAAACATGGCATTGATGCAAAATGCGAACAAACATCAAGCAAACACCTCAAAACAAGGATGCAATATGATAATATGAAACTACATGCAAAACTAGGCAAGTTTCATATAGAGCACACTCAAAACGGAGCAACAGTTCAACACATACACTCTATACAAGATATGACAACAATCTGTCCAAAACAGCAACTAGGCATATTGCAAGCATCAAAACAACATGCTCAAAAAGACATGGCAAGATTGCAAATAATAACAGTTTACAGACTTTACAAAAATAACATCAGGTTGCAATGTTTAGAGCTATCAAACAACATGTTACAGGAACTTAACATGAAAAATAAAGGCATGGAATGAATCTACTAAATGCATAGAACAAATGTCCCTTACTGACCATGAGTCAAAAGGGCACAGAAAATATGATGGCACCCATGTAAACATGGCAAGTTATATGACAGATTCATACATGGCAGGAACAACAATAAGTAGGCATGTTGGTGAGCTTGTACCACTCACCACTGAGCAATACATGGCATGACAAGGCAACCAACAGTAAGAATACATGTTTATGAAGCTAAGCATGGCAAGATCAAGTTCATAGAGTGCATGTATCACTAGCAAAACACATGGCAAAAACTGAACTTCATGTTAACAGGCTGACAGCAACATTATTTAGCAATTTGAGAGCAAGATTACAACAAGCTAAAGCAAGCTATAAATGCAACCAGGGGCATGGATGGATAGAGCAGGACATGTATAACAAATCATCCTTAGTGAACATCTCCATATTATGCATAGAATAACATGTAGCAGCAAGTTTACATGGCATCATGAAATAACAGATTCAGCCTAGCAAAACAGCAACAGCAAGTACCCTACTTAACAAGCTTGATGCACTCACTACACAACTCACAAAAAGACATGGATGGCACCCCTGTAAACATGGCATGTTGTAGTTCAAAACACATGTAGACATCAACCTCATAGGATGCACACATCAAACATGGCAAAAATGACAAATGAGCATGTTCTGTTAACAGACAGCAGACAACATCATATAGCACTCTTGCAACGATGATTCAGGCATCAAGATGGACTCAAATGAACATTATGCAATGGAAGGAAATGAAGTACTCGTCGAGGCGAACAATTTGACATGCTACATACCCAAAACGGAGCCACGGATGCAGAGTTATGGCATGATGAACAGGGAATGAAAATATCAAAATATCAGGGACTGCAGTTTTTTTATGAAAAAAACAGAACGGGCGCGGGATAGCTAAAATGTGACCGGGCAGGTTTTAGGAGGGGCTCACCTAGCGGGCTGAGCCCAGGTTGGCGGGGAGGGGCTTGGCAGGCCGGCGCGCTGGGCCGGCGGCCTGGCGCTGCTAGGCCGGGGCCCACGTGGCCCAGGCAGACGAGGGAGATTGCCCTGCTCGATCCCGACGAGCAGGAGGTCAGCGGCGGTGATGGAGCACCTCCGAGTGAGGGTTCAAGGCGGCGTCGGGGTCTGGCGGGGACGGCAAGGCCGGGAACGGGCGGATTCGGCCCCGGGGATCTCGGATCCGGCGATGGCGGCGAACATCGGGGCTCCTTGGGCGGCGGCGGCAGTCCCTGGTAGCAGAGAGAGAGAGAGAGAAGCCGGGTGAGGGAGAGAGGAGACTCAGGGAGGAAGAGGGAGCAGGGGACAGGAGATGGCGGAGGCGTGACCTGGCGGCGGAGTTGGCACCGGCGGCGGCGCACTCCGGCGGCCGGATCTGGGGCGCGGAGGAGAAGGCGGGGACGAGCGGCGGCGGGCGCCGGGCGGCGGGGACGCTCACTCGGTCGCGCAGGCTCGG
>NC_041383.1:710072036-710086919 GCF_002162155.2 Triticum dicoccoides
GACGGCGCCAAGTGGTGGAGGTGGGATACGTCGGCACGGAAAGCGAGGAGAAGGTGGGAGGAGGCTGGCAGCGCGCGGATTTTGAGGCTGGGGGTTAGGACGACCAGATTTGGAAGGAGGGGGGTTTTAAATAGGAAAGGGGGACTAGGGTTTAGTCTCTAGGGGGGTTTTATTAGGGGTTTCGGAACCTCCGATCGCGATCCGACGAACCCGATAGAGAGGGGGGTTAGGCAGGCCTAGGTGGGCTGTGAAGAGAGGGTTGGGCTGAGAGGAGAGGGGAAAAAAGCAGCCCGGCAAGTGTTTCCGGATACCGAAAACGTCCGACGTATAGACCTGCTATATTGCGGTTGTAGGTTTAACGGTTGGGCTATCAAATGGACTCTGAATGCGACGAAACTTGGCAAGCGGTCTGTCTACACTATAATAAGACCGCACAACAAGTTGCAACCCATTCCGAGAACATTTTTATGCCACTTATAAAATAATATTTCGGACATGCCGCGGGCGCGTGCGGGTGTGTCTGGGCTCGGAACGGACAACGGAGAGAACTGGGAGGACCCGAATGGATGCAAGTTTTGAAAAACATGTAGATGAAATGCAGATAATGACATGGCAAAATGCAACACGCAAGCACAAGACATGGCAACAACGGCGAATAACTGTAAGACACCTTGCGCATCGAATCCGGGGTGTTACAACACTCCTCCACTAACAAGAGATCTCGTCCCGAGATCTTAGGACCGAGATAAAAGGGGAAAAGGGATGAGGTGAAGCAAGAACGCAAGAGAAGAAGCAAAGAATCGAGAGCATTCTATAAGAAGAGAGGAACGACAAGAATGACGAGAATTGAGAGCTCACGGAATCAGATAGACTATGAAACCACTCCGGTTCGAACGAGATAAGAAACGAATAAGACTGAAAGAATTTAGGCAGCACTCCGGCTGAAAATGGAATGATTAGAACATGAACTTGAGAGGATGGAGTGATACTTGATGAACTCTTGAAGAATGAATTAAATCATGAAGAACCACCATGAAGAACTCCGTTGACAAAAGGATGGTGAGATAGAATGAAGGATGAAAGAATAAGATTAAATCTTACGATGATTTAGATGGAAGTTCCGACGAAATGGCCGAGGAAATTTGAACTCCGGGAAACAAAATATGGAGAACACTTGTAACTAGAATTTATTCATCAAGAACAAACTCCGAAGGAAGGGATTACTCACTTGGATGAAATAAGAATAAGATTTATTGTATGCTTATCCTTCATCAAGTTAAATTGATGACAAAATGGATTTTTGCATACTACTTATTCTTCTTGAAAAAAAAGATTAAGGGGAATATGGCGCAAAACTTGAGAAAGTATTCATGAACCACTGGTAGGATTGAAAAGAACGAATGAATTAAAATGATAATCAAGGAAAAAGAATCTGAAAGAACCACCGTTAGAATTCGGAAATGACTGATGAAAGAGAATGAAACACCGGGAAGGATTAGAAGAACCAATATGCTCGAGGGGATTTAGATGCAAAAGGACAAAGAGATCATGAGCTGATTAAAGAACACTTGAACGAAGCACCGGAATAATTGGATAACGGTAACTGAAATGATGGCCTCCGGTGAAAGAAACGGAAAAAAACAACTTCTGACATACTCCGGAAGAATTAAAGAGAAGAAGGGTTGAACCAAAAATGAAAAGAATTTGAAAGTGATCTTGGAGAAGGCATGTGACTGATGAAATCCATTCTTACGTCACGCTTTGAAAAGAATTGAGAATAGCTCCGGAAAAAATTAGAAGAGTCAGGTAAGATCCTGGGAAAAGACCTGTGGGTTAGGGCCCACTAAAGAGATAACACCGTTGGAAAGGATTGTTGAAGAGATAGATGATGCACCGGAACAATTGAGATATTTGAATGAGGTGACAACCTTGAATTAATTGGAACACTGCCGAATCTCTTGAGATGTCTTCCGAACTCTGGAATGATTGAATGGCGAGAGGCAAACGAGCAAGGAGAACACTTGATCCAAGGAAAAGAATGTGATCAAACCGAAAAACTTGAATTGAATCCACCGGAGAGGAAAAAGAGATGAAGAATGTCAAACGAGACGAGAATTCACCGGTTGAAACAATTGACGAAAGACTGAAGAGGCTCCGCACGAATGAAATTGAAGCTCGAAATAGACTCAGACTCCGGGAAGAAGAAAGGGTGGGAGGGCGGTAAAACAAAGGCAACTTGGAAGGGGAAAACCACTGAATTACTTCAGGAGGAAAACACCGGTTGAAAGAATGCAAATGCTTCGCACGAGTAGGATGGATACTCGATTACGGACTCTGGTTCCGAGAAGAAAAGGGTGGGCGGGTGGGAAAAGAAGACAACTGAGGATTGAACTTGGCAAAGATGAAGAGGCTTGAGTCAAGAGAAATGCACCGGATAAAAGAGCTAAGAACCAACGAACGAAAAACTAACCGCGTGATCCTAAAGAAAAATTTGAAGGGAAGAGGAGTAATTCAAAACACCTATGTCAAGATTCCTTACTAGAGCGACGAAGGGTCTGAGGAGTAAAAAGAATTCCTACTCTCCGATATAACTAGACTCCGAAAACAATTTTTTTTCTAGACTCAACAACGGCCAAACTACATGATCAATCAAGGGGGCTCCTAAGGTCGGTTGAGGCTCTGATACCAACTTGCCACACCGAATATGCGACCCTATCCAAAAGGAACTCAAAGGTCCCACCAAGGATAAACCCGCATATTGGAACGCTTTTGCAAGGTGGATATCATTACATCAACATTACATAATAGATGGGGATACATACATAAGGCATACAATGCCACACAAATACAACATCATCATACATGAGAACAACATCCGACTACGGATGAAGCACAAACAGAAGCTCAAACGACATCCACCCTGCTAGCCTAGGCTGCCGACTTGGAACCTATCCCCTGATCGAAGAAGAAGCAGAAGAAGAACTCAAGCAAGCAAGCATCGCTCTCGCGTCATGATCATCACATAACCTGTACCTGCAACTGTTGTTGTAGTAATCTGTGAGCCACGAGGACTCAGCAATCCCATTACCATGGGTATCAAGACTAGCAAAGCTTAATGGGAAAGGAAGGGTGAGGGAGTCCTGGACTAGGGGGTGTCCGGACAGCCGGACTATCATCGTCAGCCGGACTCCAAGACTATGAAAATACAAGATTGAAGACTTCGTCCCGTGTCCGGATGGGACTTTCCTTGGCGTGGAAGGCAAGCTTGGCGATACGGATATGTAGATCTCCTACCATTGTAACCGACTTTGTGTAACCCTAGCCCTCTCCAGTGCCTATATAAACCGGAGGGCTTTAGTCCGTAGGACGAACAACCATTACAACAATCATACCATAGGCTAGCTTCTAGGGTTTAGCCTCCTTGATCTCGTGGTAGATCCACTCTTGTAACACACATCTTCAATATTAATCAAGCAGGACGTAGGGTTTTACCTCCATCAAGAGGGCCCGAACCTTTGTAAAACATCGTGTCCCTCGTCTCCTGTTACCATCCGCCTAGACACACAGTTCGGGACCCCCTACCCGAGATCCGCCGGTTTTGACACCGACATTGGTGCTTTCATTGAGAGTTCCTCTATGTCGTCACCGATAGGCTGGATGGCTCCTTCAATCGACAACAACACAGTCCAGGGTGAGACCTTTCTCCCCGGACGGATCTTTGTGTTCGGCGGCTTTGCACTGCGGGCCAATTCGCTTGGCCATCTGGAGCAGATCGAAAGCTACGCCCCTGGCCGTCAGGTCAGGTTTGGAAGCCTAAGCTTCATGGCTGACATCCGCGGAGACTTGATCTTCGACGGATTCGAGCCACAACCAAGTGCGCCGCACTGTCACGGTGGGCATGATTTAGCTCTGCTACCGGATAGTGCCCTGGAGGCCGCACACGAGTCCGCTCTGACCCATAGTTCGGAGCCGACCACGCAGATCGAGGACAGGTGGCTGGACACCGCCTCGGGGGCTGCAATCTCTACGGCGATGGAGCCAAACACTGACCTTGTCCCTTGCAAAGCTCGTGATTCCGAGGCACCGGACTCCTTGCCGGACTCCGAACCTCCTGCGCCCCTACCAATCGAGTCCGATTGGGCGCCGATCATGGAATTCACCGCTGCGGACATCTTTCAACACTCACCCTTTGGCGACATCCTAAATTCGCTAAAGTGTCTCTCTTTATCAGGAGAGCCCTGGCCGGACCACGGCCAGGATGGTCGGGATGCGGACGATGAAGAAATTCAAAGCCCTCCCACCACCCACTTTGTAGCCGCTGTCGATGACCTAACCGACATACTAGACTACGACTCCGAAGACACCGACGGTATGGACGACGATGCCGGAGACGACCAAGAACCAGCGCCTACAGGGCACTGGAAAGGCACCTCAATTCATGATATATATATGGTGGAGACCCCAAAAGGGAGCGATAACGAGGAACAACGGGACGCGGCGAAGGATAATTCCCCCGAAAAACAACCAAAACGGCGACGCAAGCGCCGCCCCAAGTCCCGCCTCGATAACAACAGCACTCATAGTGACCCAGCCATAGCGCAGGGCAAACCAGTGGGTGACGAACATGCAACCAAGCAGCCATCCGAACAGGATGAATCGGATAATCAACTCACCCTCGGCGAAGACAACAGTCCGGACGATCTCACACCGGACACACCACCGGAGCATAAGAACCTCCAAAAAAGGCTTGTCGCCACTGCAAGAAAGTTGAAGAAGGAGAAGCGGAAGCTCAAAGCAGCGGAAGACATACTCAGAATGAGGTGGAGCAAAGTACTCAAGACCGCGGACAAATATGGCAATAGCCAACAAACAAAGAGCTACCCAAAGCGCAAGCTGTTGCCCGAATTCGACGAGGAGGCCGTAGAGCCCCCACAATTAAAAAGCAAAGAGGCCGCCTGGCCGGATAGACGACCAGAAGGCAGGCCAGGAGCGGCAAGCGGCGCCGCACACAAGCCAGCACATGACGCACATAAATATCTTCGCAAAACGGATGGCCAGTCAGGTCTATTTATGGGCCGAAGAAGAGGGCCCCAGGAAGTAACATAACACGCCGAGTGTTCGAAGATAACGGCACACCCAAATACAGGGGCGCCGCGCACCCACTATGTTTCACCGATGAGGTGCTGGATCACGAATTTCCAGCAGGGTTCAAACCCGTAAACATAGAGGCATATGACGGAACAACATACCCCGGAGTCTGGATTGAGGATTACATCCTGCATATACATATGGCTAGAGGAGATGATCTCCACGCCATAAAATATCTACCCCTTAAGCTCAAAGGGACAGCCAGGCATTGGCTCAAAAGCCTCCCAAAAAATACCATTGCAAGCTGGGAAGAGCTCGAGGACGCGTTTAGAGCAAACTTTCAGGGGACTTATGTCCGCCCTCCGGATGCAGACGATTTAAGTCACATAACCCAACAGCCCGGAGAATCAGCACGCAAATTCTGGAACAGGTTCCTCACCAACAAGAACCAAATAGTCGACTGTCCAGACGCTGAAGCCTTAGCAGCTTTTAAACATAATGTCCGAGACGAATGGCTCGCCAGACACCTTGGCCAAGAGAAGCCGAGGACAATGGCCGTGCTAACAAGCCTCATGACCCGCTTTTGCGCGGGGGAAGACAGCTGGCTAGCAAGACGCAGCACCAGCGACCCGAGTACATCCGAGATCAGAGATGGAAACGGAAAATCACGGCGCAGAAAGGACCAGCGCCGAAATAAAGAAAAGATCCCAAAGAGCACGACGGTTAACACCGGATTCAAAAGCTCGCGGCCGAACAACAAAACACTGCCCCTCAAGGACAACAGTGACGAGCTATCCAACCTAAACAAAATTTTGGATTGGATATGTCAAATCCACAGTACACCCGGGAAGCCTGCAAACCACACCCACCGAGATTGTTGGGTCTTCAAACAGTCCAGCCAACTCAACGTCGAACACAAGGGGCTCAACGCACCAAGCGAGGATGATGACAAACCCCACCAACAGAGCACCGGAAAACAGAAGACTTTCCCACAAGATGTCAAAACAGTAAACTCACTTCATGTGATAACACGAAACAACAATGCGGCACCCGCCAAAGTAGGTGTCGCACGGTCCACCCCAGCGGAACCCCGAGATTGGATGTCAAAACCAATTACTTTCGACCACCTGGACTATTCCAGGAGCATTCGAAACGCAAGATGGACTGCTCTAATATTGGATCCTATAATCGAGGACTGCAATTTACACAGGTCCTAATGGATGGCGGCAGCAACTTAAACCTGCTATATCCAGACACAATCCGCAAGTTGGGGGTAGACCGTACTAAAATTTGACATAGCCACACTTCCTTTAAAGGAGTGGCACCAGGCCCTCCCGCCAAGTGCACGGGCTCCTTACTACTAGAAGTAATGTTTGGGTCACCCGACAACTTCCGACGCGAAAAGCTAATTTTTCATGTCGCCCCATTCAAAAGTTGCCATCAAGCACTATTGGGACGTGAAGCTTTTGTCCGCTTTAATGCAATACCACACTACGTGTCTCTTACACTTAAAATGCCCAGTCCACGCGACATCATCTCATTAAAAGGTCGTTCAAACCCCCGGACACGGCTAGAACGAGTCCGGCATAAATAAACTAGGGGCTCCCTAGCCAGACACCCCTTTACAAGGGGCTGTGCGTATGAGCAACAAGGAGCCAATAAAGGCTCAATTTTATTCATTTATTCATGCTCTATTTTAAATACATTTTCGACATGATTTCTTTTTAAACCAAGTTCCTCTCTTTTACAGATGAACAGCGTGTTACACCCGTCCAGGATACCGCACAACGGAGACATAGGCGCAGACGTGCAGTAGGGACCCGTTGCAAGGATTCTTTTCAGATTAAGGCCCTGCGTAAACCTTTTTTACTGTCTCTTGTTGCTATACATCCCCTGGTTTCTCGTCATAACCAGTGAGGAGGCTGACGTTTTGGCATCGGCCGCGTCAGAGGATCTTGCGCGTACCTGGACACTAGGGGCTTAGGGCATTGATCTGCCCATCATCATAAAGACCGAACACCTCAGGGAGTGTTCGGCGTCTTGAGTTAGGCCTTATATGCATCAGCTCCGAATCATGTCTTTGGTCAAATGTTGGGTTTGCCCGGCTCCTGTGTTTTGCTGCCTTACGTTCCGCATCGTCGGCTAACGCGGCACCAGGAGAACTACTGCGATTGTGCCCCGGTTCGGCCGGGTGAGCGCCTCAGTAGAGAAAGCCGAAAACTGATTGTCATGATGTAGCGAGAGACTGGTCAACCACTCGACCGACCTCAGGAATGTTTAGAATTCCTCCGCTTTGGCGAAGGACCGCTTCCCGGTCAGGCACACACGCGCCCCCAATTCGGAGAGCGCGGTGCCCCTAGGGGCTATATCGTAGCCCCACCTTCGAACTCCTATGGCTAAGTGAAAGTGATAAAGCATTATAGTCCGGTTGCCTCGTTTGCTACGCTATCACCTCCTTAATAGGACCAAGACGTTGGATTAAGTGTGAAAACACGCTATTTCGCAAACACCCCTGCACCATGTGCGTGGGGGCTGAAGCCGAAGACTGCCATCTTTCAGGTTATACACAAGTATACATCAACGGCCGCGCAGGAGATGTTTCAATACTTGAATGCACAAGTACCAAAAAGCGCTAATATCATAAACATCGTTTTACAAACAAAAACGTTCACTTGAACATGACATTTTTTAGCACTGGAACTCTATTACATGAGCACCACGCAGAACTTCCCCAAAATAGTGCTCGGCGGGTAACCGGCTCTCGTCCGAACCCTGGGTCGCAACAGCGGTGGCATCTGTCTTCACACAGGCAAGGGCCATTCGTGCACCTTCTATGCAAGCCGACCGCTTCATCGCCTTGATATGCGGCACCGCCCCAAGGAATTGCTGCAATAAGCCAAAATAACTCTTTGGTTTGGGCCTATCCGGCCAGACATGAGCCACGATATCCGTCATGGCAAGTCCGGACAACCTATTCAGTTCAGCCCACTCGGCCTGCCGATCGGTCAATGGAAGTGAACGCTCCGGACTATGGAATTGAGACCAAAACAGCTCTTCCGTCTTGTGATCCTTCTGACTTCGGAAGTGCACAACGGCATCTTCCGCACTCGCCGCTAAGTCCATATAAGGATCCTCCGGACCCCACAGCTGGCCAAGCTGAGCATACTTTGGATCCGTAAACCTTCGGCGCAGCAGAAAGGGCTTGCCGGCCACAATGTCTTTGGCCTGGCGCAGCTCCTCCTTTATAGCCCGCATTGCAGTACGGGCATCCTTGGCCTCGGCGGTGGCCTTCCCCAGGTCTTCTTGCTCCGCTAGGCGTTCCTTTTCAAGAACGTCATTGCGGTCAGTAGCATCTTTCAACTTCACGGCCATTTCGGCCATTTCCTCCCTGCTTCGGCAGTGTGCAGCCCTTTCGGCTTTTAGCTCTTCGGCCTCCCTAGAGGCAGCCGCATAACTCCTTCTGGCTTGCTCCTTGGCTTGAGCAAGTTCCGCCCGAAGGCTCTCCACAACAGCGGCACCATCTGCATTGAACACACATGTTGTAAGGAGTGGGCTTCGGCTCCCTTACTAGGTGACCACGGAGAAAAAAACTACCTTGTGACTCGTCAAGTCGTTTATTGACCAGCGCGATGTCCGCATCCGCAACGTCGAGCTGCCGCTTTAGTTCGGCAACTCCATCTGTCCGGCTAGCCACCAAACTGTCCGCCACCTGCTTAGGAAAGGCGTAAATCAATACCTAGGATTTTGATCCTCGGCACGCTATCGTTCTTGACACCCTACCGAGTCTCAGGGGCTACTATCTATACAGGGCGCACTTTATGTGTAAAACTGTCAAAGGGTATGTCATTTTTACGTACCTCAAACCCCGCCAGCAAACTCCTGACGGCATCACGCAATCCGCCCTCGGCGGACGAAATTCTTTCAATCACCGTACTCATCAGTGTACGGTGACCTTTTGAGATGGACGCCCTCTCAAGCAGATCCTTGAGCTCCCCCGGCCGCACACCAGTTGGTGCCGAATTATTCGGCCCTGCCGGGCTCAGGGATACCCTCCGTGATGACACTTCAGGCTCGTCCCCCCTATCCGACGGGGCGGCAGATGGAGGCGTCTCGCTCTCCATCATCTCCGGACGGAGTTCCCCCGAAGACGAGCTCATCTGAGAAGGACGGAGATCCGAACTACAAGGTAAAAACTTAAGTTATCCTCAGAAGCACAAATAGGGATGTCCCTTTTTTACAAAACTCCCTTTTTTCCACTTACGGCTCGTTGGAGGGCTGATTCTTTAGGGGAGACTGTGCGGTCGGAGCCTCTCCGGACACAGGACCCTCTGGTGAAGATCTCTTCCCCCGCTTGGGGGCTTTGGCCTCCGGGTTTTCAGAGGCGGTCCTCTTCTCCCCCTGGAAGGAGGGATTCTCGATCCCCCCCTCCTTAAAAGCCTCCTTGGTTGAGGCGGTAGTTCCTCTGTTCTCCTCTTCGCCTTCCTTTGAAGGCGCGACCTCCAGCATCCTGACCAGCATGGAATCCGGCACGGTCTCTGGGAGGGGAGCCAGACACCGTATCAGTTTTGCTTGCGCTATCCACTCCTGTTTAGAGGGTAATTGGTCAGAAAGCGAATCATAGAAAGGCAAAAGAAATGGTATGTCCAGATACGGAGCTACTTACTTGTGTATCCGGGCGATTGCAGCTTAGGCCGGCGTCCTCGGTCAATTCAGGGCACGCCTCTCGTGACCCGAAGAACAGTTTATACATCTCCACGGGTGTCGCACCCATGAAGTGTTGAAGAATTCGTGGTCCCTCCGAATTAAACTCCCACAGCCAGAGAAGACGACGTTTGCAGGGCAGGAGACGCCTAATCAGCATTACCTGCATCACCACGACCAGATCAATCTCCCTCGCCTGGAGGTCTTGAATCCGGCCCTGCAATAGGGGCACGTCCTTTGACGGCCCCCAGTTGAGCCCTTGGCTGACCCATGACACCAGCCGCTGCGGAGGGCCCGAGCGGAAGATGGGCGGCGGCTTCTGCCTGCTGCCCCTGGGAGCGGTTATATAGAACCACTCCTGCTGCCACAAGCCGAGCTCCTCCTGAAAAGAGCCCTCGGGCCATGGAGCGTCGGCCCTTCAGCTTACAACCGCCCCGCCGCACTCTGCTTGACGCCCCTCGATCATCTTGGGCTCCATGTCGAAGGTCTTAAGCCACAAGCTTAAATGAGGGGTAACGCGGAGGAAGGCTTCGCAAAAAACAATGAATGAAGAGATATGGAGGATGGACTCCGGAGCCAAGTCGTGGAATTCCAACCCGTAGTAAAACATGAGCCCTCTCACAAAAGGATCCATCGGGAAGCCTAAACCCCGATGGAGGTGGGATACAAACACGACATACTCGTTGGGCTCGGGGGTGGGGATGACTTGCCCTTTGACGGGCAACTTATGCGAAATCTCGTAAGACAGGTACTTGGCCTCTCGCAGCTTTAGCACGTCTTCTTTCGTGACGGAGGAAGGCATCCACCAGCCCTGTAGGTCGGAGCCGGACATTGTTGAATGTCCGAAGCGCTCGAATCTGGGGCTCTGAGTGTTGGAACTCGGGGCAAGGAGTAGATTCGATTGAGGATTGAAGAAAAGAAACGAGCCTTGGTCTCGTTATAAAGAAGGGGAATACCAAGAGCCGTCCCCGTGACCGTTCGGGACTCGCCTCCGATAGAGGGGGCGGGGCAACGGGCGCGGTTGGGTTACCCACGTCCGTATTGATGGGAATCCCGGAATAAGGGGAACACGATCTCTGCTTCGACAAGACGTGCCAAGGAAACCGCTTCGCTAAACGCGCTGAGGTGGTACAATAAAAAACGATTTAAGTAAAGGCTTGGTAGTGGTGTGACGTTGTACCACAAAATACGTCAGCAGATTGAACTAGTGTACATATTATTCTCTCTACGGTGGAATGTGGAATTTATTTTGCAGAGCCGGACACTATCCTGGTGTTCACAATCTTCTATGGATTATTCGGAGGAGGAACCCGCCTTGCAATGCCGAACAATATGCGCGCCGGACTCATCGTCATTGAAGCCAGGTTCAGGGGCTACTGAGGGAGTCCTGGACTAGGGGGTGTCCGGACAGCCGGACTCCAAGACTATGAAGATACAAGATTGAAGACTTCGTCCCGTGTCCGGATGGGACTTTCCTTGGCGTGGAAGGCAAGCTTGGCAATACGGATATGTAGATCTCCTACCATTGTAACCGACTTTGTGTAACCCTAGCCCTCTCCGGTGCCTATATAAACCAGAGGGCTTTAGTCCGTAGGACGAACAACCATTACAATAATCATACCATAGGCTAGCTTCTAGGGTTTAGCCTCCTTGATCTCGTGGTAGATCCACTTTTGTAACACACATCTTCAATATTAATCAAGCAGGACGTAGGGTTTTACCTCCATCAAGAGGGCCCGAACCTGGGTAAAACATCGTGTCCCTCGTCTCCTGTTACCATCAGCCTAGACGCATAGTTCGGGACCCCCTACCCGAGATCCGCCCGTTTTGACACCGACAAAGGGGTAAAGTGGTGAGGTTGCAGCAGCGACTAAGCAAATATGGTGGCTAACATACGCAAATAAGAGCGAGACGAGAGCAAAGGAACGGTCATGAAGCTAGCAATGATCAAGAAGTGATCCTGAACTCCTACTTACGTCAAACATAACCCAAAACCGTGTTCACTTCCCGGACTCCGCCGAAAAGAGACCATCACGGCTACACACACGGTTGATGCGTTTTAATTCGGATCTGGTGTCAAGTTATCTACAACCGGACATTAACAAATTCCAATCTGCCGCATAACCGCGGGCATGGCTTTCGAAAGTTTATACCCTGTAGGGGTGTCCCAACTTAGCCCATGATAAGCTCTCGCGATCAACGAAGGTTATACCTTCTCCCAGGAAGACCCGATCAGACCCAGAATCCCGGTTTACAAGACATTTCGACAATGGTAAAACAAGACCAGCAAGACCGCCTGATGCGCCGACAATCCTGATAGGAGCTGCACATATCTCGTTCTAAGGGCAACACCGGATGAACACTACGTACAACTAAAACCAACCCTCAAGTTTCCCCGAGGTGGCGCTGCAAGTGGCTCTGGTTCGGACCAACACTTAGACAAGCACTGGCCCGGGGGGGATATAATAAAGATGACCCTCGGGTTAATTACTCCCAAGGGAAATGTAGGTGGTGGTGAGGCAAATGGTAAAACCAAGGTTGGGCCTTGCTGGAGGAGTTTTATTCAAAGCGAACTGTCAAGGGGGTCCCATAAATCACCCAACCGCGTAAGGAACGCAAAATCCGGGAAGATAACACCGGTCTGACGGAAACTAGGGCGGCAAGAGTGGAACAAAACACAAGGCATAAGGCCGAGCCTTCCACCCTTTACCAAGTATATAGATGCATTAATTAAATAAGAGATATTGTGATATCCCAACATAATCATGTCCACCATGGAGCAATCTTCAACTTCACCTGCAACTAACAACGCTATAAGAGGGGCTAAGCAAAGCGGTAACATAGCCAAGCAACGGTTTGCTGGGAAGGGTGTCAAAGGTTAGAGGTTCATGGCAATTTGGGAGGCTTGAGGAGCAAAAGATAGGTAACACAGCATAGCGATAGAACGAAGCAACTAGCATAGCAATGATAGTAGTGAGATCCAGGGTAGCGGTCATCTTGCCTGAAATCCCGCAAGGAAGAAGAACGAGTCCAAGAAGAAGATGAAGCCACAAATACGAACCAAGCGTAGACGAACGAATCCTCACGATCGCAACGATATGGGAACTATCGAGAAGAAGCACACAACATGGTAAACACACCAGACATGAACAAGGCATGATGCACACACAAGCATGATGTAAGACAAGACTACATGAAGCTACTCATGGCAAGAGATGATGCAAACAAGAGCAACACATCAAAGCAAGTTTAAATGAGGCCGGAAACAACATATAACAATTCTGGTAAGTCCTCATATGCATATTTCGAAATTGGTCCAGATCTGAATAAACCTTATGTTCAAGTTGTTAAACGGCAAGTTAAGAAGCACCAAGGTGATCTACACGAGATTCTAGTCAAGTTACATATAAAGTTCATTAGATTTGGAGCTACGGCCTAGAAGATATGAGCAAAACAAGTTAAACATGGCATTGATGCAAAATGCAAACAAACATCAAGCAAACACCTCAAAACAAGGATGCAATATGATAATATGAAACTACATGCAAAACTAGGCAAGTTTCATATAGAGCACACTCAAAACGGAGCAACGGTTCAACACATACACTCTATACAAGATATGACAACAATCTGTCCAAAACAGCAACTAGGCATATTGCAAGCATCAAAACAACATGCTCAAAAGGACATGGCAAGATTGCAAATAATAACAGTTTACAGACTTTACAGAAATAACATCAGGTTGCAATGTTTAGAGCTATCAAACAACATGTTACAGGAACTAAACATGAAAAATAAAGGCATGGAATGAATCTACTAAATGCATAGAACAAATGTCCCTTACTGACCATGAGCCAAAAGGGCACAGAAAATATGATGGCACCCATGTAAACATGGCAAGTTATATGACAGATTCATACATGGCAGGAACAACAATAAGTAGGCATGTTGGTGAGCTTGTACCACTCACCACAGAGCAATACATGGCATGACAAGGCAACCAACAGTAAGAATACATGTTTATGAAGCTAAGCATGGCAAGATCAAGTTCATAGAGTGCATGTATCACTAGCAAAACACATGGCAAAAACTGAACTTCATGTTAACAGGCTGACAGCAACATTATTTAGCAATTTGAGAGCAAGATTACAACAAGCTAAAGCAAGCTATAAATGCAACCAGGGGCATGGATGGATAGAGCAGGACATGTATAACAAATCATCCTTAGTGAACATCTCCATATTATGCATAGAATAACATGTAGCAGTAGGTTTACATGGCATCACGAAATAACAGATTCAGCCTAGCAAAACAGCAACAGCAAGTACCCTACTTAACAAGCTTGATGCACTCACTACACAACTCACAAAAAGACATGGATGGCACCCCTGTAAAGATGGCATGCTGTAGTTCAAAACACATGTAGACATCAACCTCATAGGATGCACACATCAAACATGGCAAAATGACAAATGAGCATGTTCTGTTAACAGACAGCAGACAACATCATATAGCACTCTTGCAACGATGATTCAGGCATCAAGATGGACTCAAATGAACATTGTGCAATGGAATGAAATGGAGTACTCGTCGAGGCAAACAATTTGACATGCTACACACCCAAAACGGAGCCACGGATGCAGAGTTATGGCATGATGAACAGAGAATGAAAATGTCAAAATATCAGGGACTGCAGTTTTTTTATGAAAAAAACAGAACGGGCACAGGATAGCTAAAATGTGACCGGGCGGGTTTTAGGCGGGGCTCACCTAGCGGGCTGAGCCCAGGTTGGCGGGGAGAGGCTTGGCAGGCTGGCGCGCTGGGCCGGCGGCCTGGCGCTGCTAGGCCGGGGCCCACGTGGCCCAGGCAGACGAGGGAGATCGCCCTGCTCGATCCCAACGAGCAGGAGGCCGGCGGTGGTGATGGAGCACCTCCGAGTGAGGGTTCAAGGCGGTGGCGGGGTCTGGCGGGGATGGCAAGGCCGGGAACGGGCGGATTCGGCCCCGGGGATCTCGGATCCGGCGATGGCGGCGATGGCGGCGGCAGTCCCTGGCGGCGGAGAGAGAGAGAGAAGCCGGGTGAGGGAGAGAGGAG
>NC_041383.1:710087491-710113356 GCF_002162155.2 Triticum dicoccoides
GGCGCTGGTGGCTGAAGTGGCAGCGCCAGGTTGGCCTAGGGCACGGTGGCGGCGCCGCCAAGTGGCGGAGGTGGGATAGGCCGGCGCGGAAAGCGAGGAGAAGGTGGGAGGAGGCTGGCAGCGCGCGGATTTCGAGGCTGGGGGTTAGGACGACCAGATTTGGAAGGAGGGTTTTAAATAGGAAAGGGGGGGCTAGGGTTTAGTCTCTAGGTGGTTTTTAGGAGGGGTTTCAGAACCTCTGATCGCGATCCGACGAACCCGATAGAGAGGGGGGTTAGGCAGGCCTAGGTGGGCTGTGAAGAGAGGGTTGGGCTGAGAGGAGAGGGGACAAAAGCAGCCCGACAACTGTTTCCGGATATCGAAAACGTCCGACGTACAGACCGGCTATATTGCGGTTGTAGGTTTAACGGTTGGGCTATCAAATGGACTCCGAATGCGACGAAACTTGGCAGGCGGTCTGTCTACACTATAATAAGACCGCACGACAAGTTGCAACCCATTCCGAGAACTTTTTTATGCCACTTATAAAATAATATTTCGGACATGCCGCGGGCGCGTGCGGGTGTGTCTGGGCTCGGAATGTACAACGGAGAGAACTGGGAGGACCCGAATGGATGCAAGTTTTGAGAAACATGTAGATGAAATGCAGATAATGACATGGCAAAATGCAACACGCAAGCACATGACATGGCAATGATGGCGAATAACTAGAAGACACCTGGCGCATCGAATCCGGGGCATTACAGGCTGGCCCCCTCAGATCCAATCTGAGGAGGGGGCGGCGCCCAGGGGGTTGCCTTGCCCCCAAGGCAAGGGGGGCGCCCCCTTTTACTGTTCCCCCAAACCCTAGGCGCCTTGGGCCCTGGTGGGGGGCGCACCAGCCCACCTGGGGCTGGTCCCCTCCCACACTTGGCCCACACAGCCCTCTGGGGCTGCTGGCCCCACCTGGTGGACCACCGGGACCCCCCCCCCCCGGTGGTCCCGGTACGTTACGGATAGCACCCGAAACTTTTCCGGCCACCAAAACAGGACTTCCCATATATAAATCTTTACCTCCGGATCATTCCAGAACTCCTCGTAACATCCGGGATATCATCCGGGACTCCGAACAACATTCGGTAACCACATACATCTATTCCCTATAACCCTAGCGTCATCGAACCTTAAGTGTGTAGACCCTACGGGTTCGGGAGACACGTAGACATGGCCGAGACAACTCTCCGGCCAATAACCAACAGCGGGATCTGGATACCCATGTTGGCTCCCACATGTTCCATGATGATCTCATCGGATGAACCACGATGTCAACGATTCAATCAATCCCGTATTCAATTCCCTTTGTCTAGCGGTATAGTACTTGCCCGAGATTCGATCGTCGGTATCCCGATACCTTGTTCAATCTCGTTACCGGCAAGTCTCTTTACTCGTTCCATAACACATCATCCCGTGATCAACCCCTTGGTCACATTGTGCACATTATGATGATTTCCTACCGAGTGGGCCCAGAGATACCTCTCCGTCACACGGAGTGACAAATCCCAGTCTCGATTCGTGCCAACCCAACATACACTTTCGGAGATACCCGTAGTGCACCTTTATAGCCACCTAGTTACGTTGTGACGTTTGGTACACCCAAAGTATTCCTACGGTATCCGGGAGTTGCACAATCTCATGGTCTCAGGAAATGATACTTGACATTAGAAAAGCTTTAGCATACGAACTACACGATCTTTGTGCTAGGCTTAGGATTGGGTCTTGTCCATCACATAATTCTCCTAATGATGTGATCCCGTTATCAACGACATCCAATGTCCATGGTCAGGAAACCGTAACCATCTATTGATCAACGAGCTAGTCAACTAGAGGCTTACTAGGGACATGGTGTTGTCTATGTACCCACACATGTATCTGAGTTTCCTATCAATACAATTATAGCATGGATAATAAACGATTATCATGAACAAGGAAATATAATAATAATAACTAATTTATTATTGCCTCTAGGGCATATTTCCAACACGAACTTGTTGTGGAAGTAATAAAAGCGACGGACTGCATAATAAAGGTCCACATACAAGGGGCAACATAAAGTGACGTTCTTTTGCATTAAGTTTTCGTGCATCAACCCTAAACGCGCATGACAACCTCTGCTTCCCTCTGCGAAGGGCCTATCTTTTACTTTATGTTTTTACTTTATGCTTGAGTCAAGGTGATCCTCACCTTTCCCTTTTTCATTTTATCTTTTGGCAAGCTCTTCGTGTTAGAAAGATCATGATATATATATATATATATATATATATATATATATATATATATATATATATATATATATATCCAATTGGATGTAAGTTAGCATGGGCTATTATTGTTGACATCACCTAAAGGTGAATACGTTGGGAGGCAACACAATAAGCCCCTATCTTTCTCAGTGTCTGGCTGAAACTCTATAACCACAAGTATTGCATGAGTATTAACAATTATAGGGGCCTACAAGATAGTTGAGTATGTGAGCTTGCTGAAAAGCTCTATTATTGACTCTTTCTGATGTTACGATAAATTGCAATTGCTTCAGTGACTGAGATTATAGTTTGTTAGTTCCCAATGAAGTTTTTGAACCATACTTGACATTGTGAATTGTTTATTACTTGAACATAGGAAATCAAATGACAAAATCCATATATGTTGCGGTTATTAGAATGATCATGATGCCCTCATGTCCGTATTTTATTTTTATCGACACCTCTATCTCTGACATATTTTTCGATTTCGGCTTCCGCTTGAGGACAAGCGATGTCTAATCTTGGGGGAGTTGATACGTCCATTTTGCATCATGCTTTTATATCAATATTTATTGCATTGTGGGCTGTTATTACACATTATATCTCAATACTTATGGCCATTCTCTCTTATTTTACAAGGTTTACCATGAAGAGGGGGAATGCCGGCAGCTGGAATTCTGGCTGGAAAAGGAGCAAACCTTGGAAACCTATTCTGCACAACTCCAAAAGACCTGAGACTCCACGAAACAACCTTTTGGAATTAATAAGAATTTATGGGCGAAAGAAATAGGACAGGGGGCCCACACCCTGTCCAGGAGACAGGGGGGCGCCCCCCCCCCCTAGGGCGCGGCCCCTATCTCCTGGGCCCCCTGGTGGGCCTCCGGCGTCCATCTTCTGCTATATCATCACTTTTCCCTTGGAAAAAATCGTGGGCAAGCTTACGGGACGAAAATCCGCCGCCACGAGGCGGAACCTTGGCGGAATCAATCTAGGGCTCTAGCGGAGCTGTTCTGCCGGGGACACTTCCCTCCGGGAGGGGGAAATCATCACCAACGTCATCACCAACGATCCTCTCATCAAGAGGGGGTCAATCTCCATCAACATCTTCACCAGCACCATCTCCTCTCAAAACCCTAGTTCATCTCTTGTATCCAATCTTGTATCAAAACCACAAATTGGTACTTGTGGGTTGCTAGTAGTGTTGATTACTCCTTGTAGTTGATGCTATTTGGTTTACTTAGTGGAAGATCATGTGTTCAGATCCTTTATGCATATTATTACTCCTCTGATTATGAACATGAATATGCTTTGTGAGTAGTTACATTTGTTCCTGAGGACATGGGTGAAGTCTTGCTATTAGTAGTCATGTGAATTTGGTATTCGTTCGATATTTTGATGAGATGTATGTTGTCTTTCCTCTAGTGGTGCTATGTGAATGTCGACTACATGACACTTCACCATTATTTGGGCTTAGAGGAAGGCATAGGAAAGTAATAAGTAGATGATGGGTTGCTAGAGTGACAGAAGCTTAAACCCTAGTTTATGCGTTGCTTCGTTAGGGGTTAATATGGACCCATATGTTTAATGTTGTGGTTAGGTTTACCTTAATACTCCTTTTTGTAGTTGCGGATGCTTGCAATAGGGGTTAATCATAAGTGGGATGATTTTCCATGTTAGGGCAGTACCCAAGTGCCGGTCCACCCACATATCAAATTATCAAAGTACCAAACACGAATCTTACGAACGTGATGAAAACTAGCTTGACGATAATTCCCAATGTGTCCTCGAGCACCTTATTCATTATTAGAATTTGTCCAGGCTTATCCTTTGCTACATAAAGGATTGGGCCACCTTGCTGCACTTTATTTACTTTATTTACTTTTTGCTCGTTACTATTTATCTTATCACAAAACTATCTATCACCTACTATTTCAGTGCTTGCAGAGAAAACCTTACTGAAAACCACTTATCATTTCTTTCTGCTCCTCATTGGGTTCGACACTCTTACTTATCGAAAGGACTACGATAGATCCCCTATACTTGTGGGTCATCAGGCAACAACTCAAGAGACTGATAACCCACAAGTGTAGGGGATCGCAACAGCTTTCGAGGGTAAAGTATTCAACCCAAATTTATTGATTCGACACAAGGGGAGCCAAAGAATATTCTTGAGTATTAGCAGTTGAGTTGTGAATTCAACCATACCTGAATAACTTAGTATCTGCAGCAAAGTGTTTAGTAGCAAAAGTGGTATGATAATAAAGGTAACAGTGGCAAAAGTAAAGATAATAGTTTTGGGGTTTTGTAGTAGTTGTAACAGTAGCAATGGAAAAGTAAATAAGCGAAGAACAATATGTGAAAAGCTCGTAGGCAATGGATCAATGATGGATAATTATGCGAGATGCGATTCCTCATGCAATAGCTATAACATAGGGTGATATAGAACTAGCTCCAGATCATCAATGTAATGTAGGCATGTATTCCGTAAATAGTCATACCTGCTTATGGAAAAGAACTTGCATGACATCTTTTGTCCTACCCTCCCGTGGCAGCGGGGTCCCAGTGGAAACTAAGGGATATTAAGGCCTCCTTTTAATAGAGAACCGGAACAAAGCATTATCACATAGTGAATACATGAAATCCTCAAACTACGGTCATCACCGAGAAGTATCCCGATTATTGTCACTTTGGGGTTGTCGGATCATAACACATAATAGGTGACTATAGACTTGCAAGATAGGATCAAGAACACACATATATTCATGAAAACATAATAGGTTCAGATCTGAAATCATGGCACTCAGGCCCTAGTGACAAGCATTAAGCATAGCAAAGTCATAGCAACATCAATCTCAGAACATAGTGGATACAAGGGATCAAACCCTAACAAAACTAACTTGATTACATGGTAAATCTCATCCAACCCATCACCGTCCAGCAAGCCTACGATGGAATTACTCACGCACAGCGGTGAGCATCATGAAATTGGTGATGGAGGATGGTTGATGATGACAACGGCGACGAATCCCCCTCTCCGGAGCCCCGAACGGACTCCAGATCAGCTCTGCCGAGAGAGATTAGGGCTTGGCGGCGGCTCCATGTCGTAAAACGCGATGAAACTTTCTCTCTGATTTTTTTTCTCCCCGAACGTGAATATATGGAGTTGGACTTGAGGTCCGTCGAGGTCTAGAGCATTGGAAATATGCCCTAGAGGCAATAATAAATTAGTTATTATTACTATATTTCCTTGTTCATGATAATTGTTTATTATCCATGCTATAATTGTATTGATAGGAAACTCAGATACATGTGTGGATACATAGACAACACTATGTCCCTAGTAAGCCTCTAGTTGACTAGCTCGTTGATCAATAAATGGTTACGGTTTCCTGACCATGGACATTGGATGTCGTTGATAACGGGATCACATCATTAGGAGAATGATGTGATGGACAGGACCCAATCCTAAGCCTAGCACAAAGATCGTGTAGTTAGTATGATATAGCTTTTCTAATGTCAAGTATCATTTCCTTAGACCATGTGATTGTGCAACTCCCGGATACCATAGGAATACTTTGGGTGTACCAAACGTCACAACGTAACTGGGTGGCTATAAAGGTGCACTACGGGTATCTCCGAAAGTGTCTGTTGGGTTGGCACGAATCGAGACTGGGATTTGTCACTCCGTGTGACGGAGAGGTATCTCTGGGCCCACTCGGTAGGACATCATCAAAATGTGCACAATGTGACCAAGGGGTTGATCACGGGATGATGTGTTACGGAACGAGTAAAGAGACTTGCCGGTAACGAGATTGAACAAGGTATCGGGATACCGACGATCGAATCTCGGGCAAGTACTATACCACTAGACAAAGGGAATTGTATACGGGATTGATTGAATCCTCGACATCGTGGTTCATCCGATGAGATCATCGTGTAACATGTGGGAGCCAACATGGGTATCGAGATCCCTCTGTTGGTTATTGGCCAGAGAGTTGTCTCGGTCATGTCTACGTGCGTCCCGAACCCGTAGGGTCTACACACTTAAGGTTCGATGATGCTAGGGTTATAGGGAATAAAAGTACATGGTTACTGAATGTTTTTCAGAGTCCCGGATGAGATCCTGGATGTCACGAGGAGTTCCGGAATGGTCCGGAGGTAAAGATTTATATATGGGAAGTCCTGTTTTGGTCACCGGAAAAGTTTCAGGTGCTATCGGCAACGTACCGGGACCACCAGGTGGGGCCACCGGCCCCAGAGGGCTGCATGGGCCAAGTGTGGGAGGGGACCAGCCCCAGGTGGGCTGGTGCGCCCCCCCCCCACCAGGGCCCAAGGCGCCTAGGGTTTGGGGAGGGGGCGCCTCCACCTTGCTTGGGGGGCAAGTTTCCCCCTCTCCCCCCCTTGGCCGCACCCTAGATGGGTTTTGGGGCTGCCGCCCCTAGGGAGGGAACCCTAGATGGGGGTGCAGCCCCTCCCCTTCCCCTATATATACTTGAGGTATTAGGGGGCATCAAACACATGAGTTTCTCCTCTCCCTGGCACAACCCTACCTCTCTCCCTCCTCGTCTCTCGTGGTGCTTGGCGAAGCCCTGCTGGAATACCACGCTCCTCCATCACCACCATGCCGTTGTGCTGCTGCTGGACAGAGTCTTCCCCAACCTCTACCTCTCCCCTTGCTGGATCAAGGCATGGGAGACGTCACCGGGCTGCATGTGTGTTGAACGCGGAGGTGCCGTCTGTTCGGCACTAGGATCATCGGTGATTTGGATCACGACGAGTACGACTCCATCAACCCCGTTCACTTGAACGCTTCCGCTTAGCGATCTACAAGGGTATGTAGATGCACTCCCCTTTCCCTCGTTGCTAGATTACTCCATAGATTGATCTTGGTGATGCGTAGAAAATTTTGAATTTCTGCTACGTTCCCCAATAGTGGCACCATGAGCTAGGTCTATGCGTAGTTTCTATGCATGAGTAGAACACAAGTTGTTGTGGGCGTTGATTTTTGTTCAATATGCTTACCATTACTAGTCCAATCTTGTTTCAACGGTATTGTGGGATTAAGCGGCCCGGATTGACCTTACACGTACACTTACGTGAGACAGGTTCCACCGACTGACATGCACTTGTTGCATAAGGTGGCTAGCGGGTGCCAGTCTCTCCCACTTTAGTCGGATCGGATTCGATGAAAAGGGTCCTTATGAAGGGTAAATAGCAATTGACATATCATGTTGTGGTTTTGCGTAGGTAAGAAACGTTCTTGCTAGAAACCCATAGCAGCCACGTAAAACATGCAAACAACAATTAGAGGACGTCTAACTTGTTTTTGCAGGGTATGCTATGTGATGTGATATGGATAAAAGAATGTGATGAATGATATGTGATGTATGAGATTGATCATGTTCTTGTAATAGGAATCACGACTTGCATGTCGATGAGTATGACAACCGGCAGGAGCCATAGGTGTTGTCTTAATTTTTTGTATGACCTGCGTGTCATTGAACAACGCCATGTAATTACTTTACTTTATTGCTAAGCCGTTAGCCATAGTAGTAGAAGTAATAGTTGGCGAGACAACTTCATGGAGACACGATGATGGAGATCATGGTGTCATGCCGGTGACGATGATGATCATGGAGCCCCGAAGATGGAGATCAAAAGGAGCAAAATGATATTGGTCATATCATGTCACTATTTGATTGCATGTGATGTTTATCATGTTTTACATCTTATTTGCTTAGAACGACGGTAGCTTAAATAAGATGATCCCTCACAATAATTTCAAGAAAGTGTTCCCCCTAACTGTGCACCATTGCGAAGGTTCGTTGTTTCGAAGCACCACGTGATGATCGGGTGTGATAGATTCTAACGTTCGAATACAACAGGTGTAAGCCAGATTTACACACGCAATACACTTAGGTTGACTTGACGAGCTTAGCATGTACATACATGGCCTCGGAACACGGAAGACCGAAAGGTCGAGCATGAGTCGTATAGAAGATACATCAACATGAATATGTTCACCGACGTTGACTAGTCCGTCTCACGTGATGATCGGACATGGCCTAGTTGGCTTGGATCATGTAATCACTTAGATGACTAGAGGGATATCTATCTGAGTGGGAGTTCATAAGATGAACTTAATTATCCTGAACATAGTCAAAAGATCTTTGCAAATTATGTTGTATGTTCGCGCTTTAGTTCTACTGTTTAGATATGTTCCTAGAGAAAATTCAGTTGAAAGTTGATAGTAGCGATTATGCGGACTAGGTCTGTAAACTGAGGATTGTCCTTGTTGCTTTGAAGAAGGCTTATGTTCTTAATGCACCTCTTAGTGTGCTGAACCTCGAACGTCGTCTGTGGATGTTGCGAACATCTGACATGCATGTTTTGATAACTACGTGATAGTTCAGTGATGTTAAATGGTTTAGAGTTGAGGCACCGAAGACAATTTTGAAATGTCGCGAAACATATGAGATGTTTCGAGGGCTGAAATTGGGATTTCAGGCTCATGCCCACGTCAAGAGGTATAAGACCTCCGACGAGTTTCTTAGCCTGCAAACTAAGGGAGAAAAGCTCAATCGTTGAGCTTGTGCTCAGATTGTCTGAGTACCACAATCACTTGAATCGAGTGGGAGTTAATCTTCCAGATAAGATAGTGATGTTTCTCCAAAGTCATTGCCACCAAGCTGCTAGAGCTTCGTGATGAACTATAACATCTCAGGGATAGATGTGATGGTCCTTGAAATATTCATGATGTTTGACACCGCGAAAGTAGAAATCAAGAAGGAGCATCAATTGTTGATGGTTAGTGAAACCACTAGTTTCAAGGAGGGCAAGGGCAAGAAGGGATACTTCATGAAACGGCAAATCAGCTGCTGCTCTAGTGGAGAAACCCAAGGTTGAACCCAAACCCGAGACTAAGTGCTTCTGTAATAAGGGGAATGGTCACTGGAGCGGAATTACCCTAGATACTTGGTAGATGAGAAGGCTGGCAAGGTCGATAGAAGTATATTGGATATACATTATGTTAATGTGTACCTTACTAGTACTCCTAGTAGCACCAGGGTATTAGATACCGGTTCGGTTGCTAAGTGTTAGTAACTCGAAATAAAAGCTACGGAATAAACAGAGACTAGCTAAAGGTGAGCTGGCGATATGTGTTGGAAGTTTTTCCAAGCTTGATGTGATCAAGCATCGCACGCTCCCTCTACCATCGAGATTGGTGTTAAACCTAAATAATTGTTATTTGGTGTTTGCGTTGAGCATAGACATGATTGGATTATGTCTATCGTGATACGGTTATTCATTTAAAGAGAATAATGGTTACTCTGTTTATTTGAATAATACCTTCAATGGTCTTGCACCCAAAATGAATGGTTTATTGAATCTCGATCGTAGTGATACACATGTTCATGCCAAAAGATACAAGATAGTAATGATAGTAATACCTACTTGTGGCACTGCCATGTAAGTCATGTTGGTATAATACGCATGAAGAAGCTCCATGTTGATGGATCTTTGGACTCACTCATTTTAAAAGTTTGAGACATGCGAACCATGTCTATTGGTGTATATGCATGAAGAAACTCCATGCAAATGGACCGTTTGGACTCACTTGATTTTGAATCACTTGAGACATGCAAATCATACCACATGGGCAAGATGACTGAAAGCCTTATTTTCAGTAAAATGGAACAAGAAAGAAACTTGTTAGGAGTAATACATTTTGATGTGTGTAGTCCAATGAGTGCTGAGGCACGCAGTGGATATCGTTATGTTCTTACTTCATGGATTATTTGAGTAGATAGTGAGTATATTTACTTGATGAAACACAAGTCTGAATTATTGAATGGTTCAAGTGATTTCAGAGTGAAGTTGAAGATCATCGTGACAAGAGGATAAAATGTCTATGATATGATCATAGAGATGAGTATCTGAGTTACGAGCTTTGGCACGCAATTAAGACATTGTGGAAATTGTTTCACAATTAATACCGCCTGGAACACCATAGTGTGATGGTGTGTCCGAACATCATAGTTGCACCCTATTGGATATGGTGCGTACCATGATGTCTCTTATCGAATTATCACTATCGTTCATGGGTTAGGCATTAGAGACAACTGCACTCACTTTAATAGGGCACCACGTAATTCCGTTGATACGACACCATTTGAACTATGGTTTGGAGAAACCTAAGTTGTCGTTTCTTAAAAGTTTGGGGCTGCGACGCTTATGTGAAAAAGTTTCAGGTTGATAAGCTCGAACCCAAAGCGGATAAAATGCATCTTCATAGGACACCCAAAACAGTTGGGTATACCTCCTAATTCAGATCCGAAAGCAATAAGGATTGTTTCTTGAATCGGGTCCTTTCTCGAGGAAAAGTCTGTCTCGGAAAGTTGAGTGGGAGCATGGTGGAGACTTGATGAGGTTATTCAACCGTCACTTCAACTAGTGTGTAGCAGGGCACAGGAAGTTGTTCATGTGGCGCCCACACCAATTGAAGTAGAAGCTTATGATAGTGATCATGAAGTTTCGGATCAAGTCACTACCATACCTCGTAGTATGACAAGGATGCGTACTACTTCAGAGTGGTACAGTAATCCTGTCTTGAAGGTCATGTTGCTAGACAACAATGAACCTACGAGCTATGGAGAAGCGATGGTGGGCCCATATTCCGACAAATGGTTAGAAGCCATGAAATCCGAGATAGGATCCATGTATCAGAACAAAGCATGGACTTTGGTGGACTTTCCCGATGATCGGCAAGCCATTGAGATAAATGGGTCTTTAAGAAGAATACGGACGTGGACGGTAATGTCACCGTCTATGAAGCTCGACTTGTGGCAAAGAGTTTTTCACAAGTTCAAGGAGTTGACTACGATGAGATTTTCTCATCCATAGCGATGCTTAAGTCCGTCGGAATCATGTTAGCATTAGCTGCATTTATGAAATCTGGCAGATGGATGTCAAAATGAGTTTCCTTACCAGTTTTCGTAAGGAAAGGTTGTATGTGATACAATCAGAAAGGTTTTGTCGATCCTAAGGATGCTAAAAGGTATGCTAGCTCCACCGATCCTTCCATGGACTAGAGCAAGCATCTTGGAGTCAGAATATGCGCTTTGATGGAATGATCAAAGATTTTGGGTTTGTACAAAGTTTATGAGAAACTTGTATTTCCAAAGAAGTGCGTGGGAGCACTATAGAATTTCTGATGAGTATATGTTGCTAACATATTGTTGATCAGAAATGTTGTAGAGTTTCTGGAAAGCATATAGGGTTGTTTGAAAAGTGTTTTTCAATAGAAAACCTGGATTAAGTTGCTTGAACATTGAGCATCAAGATCTATGAGGATAGATCAAAAATGCTTAATGGTACTTTCAAATATGCACATACCTTGACATCATCTTGAAGGTGTTCAAGATGGATCAGTCAAAGAAGGCGTTCTTGCCTGAGTTGTAAGGTATGAAGTTAAGACTTAGAGCTCGACCACGGCAGAATAGAGAGAAAGGACGAAGGTCGTGCCCTATGCTTAGACGTAGGCTCCATAGTATGATATGCTGTGTATCGCACCTGATGTGTGCCTTGCCACATGTCTGGCAAGAGGGTACAATGGTGATCAAGGAGTGGATCACCAGATAGCGGTCAAAATTGTCCTTGGAGAAAATAAGGACATGTTTCTCGATTATGGAGGTGATAAAGAGTTCGGCGTAGAGGGTTACGTCGATGCAAGCTTTAACACCTATCCGAATGACTCTGAGTAGCAAACCGGATACGTATAGTGGAGCGTGGAAGCAGCATTTACAATATGACCTAGAGATTTGCGAAGTACATACGGATCTGAATGTTGCAGACCCGTTGACTAAAACCTCTCTCACAAGCAAAACATGATCAAACCCCAGAACTCATTGGGTCTTAATCACATGATGATGTGAACTAGTTTAGTGACACTAGTAAACTCTTTGGATGTTGGTCACATGGCGATGTGACCTATGAGTGTTAATCACATGGCGATGTGAACTAGATTATTGACTCTAGTGCAAGTGGGAGACTGTTGGAAATATGCCCTAGAGGCAATAATAAATTAGTTATTATTACTATATTTCCTTGTTCATGATAATCATTTATTATCCATGCTATAATTATATTGATAGGAAACTCAGATACATGTGTGGATACATAGACAACACTATGTCCCTAGTAAGCCTCTAGTTGACTAGCTCGTTCATCAATAGATGGTTACGGTTTCCTAACCATGGACATTGGATGTCGTTGATAACGGGATCACATCATTAGGAGAATGATGTGATGGACATGACCCAATCCTAAGTCTAGCACAAAGATCGTGTAGTTCGTATGCTATAGCTTTTCTAATGTCAAGTATCATTTCCTTAAACCATGAGATTGTGCAACTCCCGGATACCGTAGGAATACTTTGGGTGTACCAAACATCACAACATAACTGGGTGGCTATAAAGGTGCACTACGGGTATCTCCGAAAGTGTCTGTTGGGTTGGCACGAATCGAGACTGGGATTTGTCACTCCGTGTGACGGAGAGGTATCTTTGGGCCCACTCGATAGGACATCATCAAAATGTGCACAATGTGACCAAGGGGTTGATCACGGAATGATGTGTTACGGAACGAGTAAAGAGACTTGCTGGTAACGAGATTGAACAAGGTATCGGGATACCGACGATCGAATCTCGGGCAAGTACTATACCGCTAGACAAAGGGAATTGTATACGGGATTGATTGAATCCTCGACATCGTGGTTCATCCGATGAGATCATCGTGGAACATGTGGGAGCCAACATGGGTATCCAGATCCCGCTGTTGGTTATTGGCCGGAGAGTTGTCTCGGTCATGTCTACGTGTGTCCCGAACCCGTAGGGTCTACACACTTAAGGTTCGATGACACTAGGGTTATAGGGAATAAAAGTACGTGGTTACCGAATGTTATTCGGAGTCCCGGATGAGATCTCGGATGTCACGAGGAGTTCCGGAATGGTCCCGAGGTAAAGATTTATATATGGGAAGTCCTGTTTTGGTCACCGGAAAAGTTTCGGGTGCTATCGGTAATGTACCGGGACCACCGGGAGGGTCCCGAGGGTCCATCAGGTGGGGCCACCGGCCCCAAAGGGCTGCATGGGCCAAGTGTGGGAGGGGACCAGCCCCAGGTGGGATGGTGCCCCCCCACCAGGGCCCAAGGCGCCTAGGGTTTGGGGAGGGGGCGCCTCCACCTTGCTTGGGGGGCAAGTTTCCCCCTCTCCCCCCCTTGGCCGCACCCTAGATGGGTTTTGGGGCTGCCGCCACCCCTAGGGAGGGAACCCTAGATGGGGGAGCAGCCCCTCCCCTTCCCCTATATATACTTGAGGTATTGGGGGCTGCAAACACATGAGTTTCTCCTCTCCCTGGCGCAACCCTACCTCTCTCCCTCCTCATCTCTCGCGGTGCTTGGCAAAGCCCTGCTGGAATACCACGCTCCTCCATCACCACCATGCTGTTGTGCTGCTGCTGGACGGAGTCTTCCCCAACCTCTCCCTCTCTCCTTGCTGGATCAAGGCATGGGAGACGTCACCAGGCTGCATGTGTGTTGAACGTGGAGGTGCCGTCCATTCGGCACTAGGATCATCGGTGATTTGGATCACGACGAGTACGACTCCATCAACCCCGTTCACTTGAACGCTTCCGCTTAGCGATCTACAAGGGTATGTAGATGCACTCCCCTTTCCCTCGTTGCTAGATTACTCCATAGATTGATCTTGGTGATGCGTAGAAAATTTTGAATTTCTGCTACGTTCCCCTACACATGGGGCCCACGAGATAGGGGGGCGCGCCTCCCTGTCTCGTGGACAGACCGTGGGCCCCCTGGTGTATTTCTTTCGCCCAGAAATCTTATTAATTCCAAAAAGTGCCTCCGTGGATTTTCAGGACATTCCGAGAACTTTTCTTTTCTACACATAAAACAACATCATGGTAGTTCTGCTGAAAACAGCGTCATTCTGGGTTAGTTTCATTCAAATTATGCAAGTTAGAGTCCAAAACAAGGGCAAAAGTGTTTGGAAAAGTAGATACGTTGGAGACGTATCAACTCCCCCAAGCTTAAACCTTTGCTTGTCCTCAAGCAATTCAGTTGATAAACTAAAAGTGATAAAGAAAAACTTTTACAAACTCTGTTTGCTCCTGTTGTTGTAACATGAAAAGCCATCATTCAGGTTTCAGCAAATATTATGAACTAACCATACTCGCAATAACACTTAGGTGTCACAATTACTCATATCAATAGCATAATCAGCTAGCAAGCCATAATAATAAAACTCGGATGACAACACTTTCTCAAAATAATCATAACATGATATAACAAAATGGTATCGCGCTAGCCCTTTCTGAGACCGCAAAACATAAATGCACAGCACCTTTAAAGATCAAGGACTGACTAAACATTGTAATTCATGGTAAAAGAGATCCAGTCAAGTCATACCCAATATAAACTAATAGTAATGAATGCAAATGACAGTGTGCTCTCCAGCAGGTGCTCTTTAATAAGAAGGGTGATGACTCAACATAAAAGTAAATAGATAGGCCCTTCGCAGAGGGAAGCAGGGATTTGTAGAGGTGCCAGAGCTCGATTTTAAAATAGAGATTGAATAACATTTTGAGCGGCATACTTTTGATGTCAATGCAACAACTATGAGATGGTTGTATCTTCCATACTACATGCATTATAGGCAGTTCCCAAACAAAATGGTAAAGGTTTATAACCCCCCAACCACCAATAAGCATCAATCCATGGCTTGCTCGAAACAACGAGTGCCTCCAACTAACAACAGCCCTAGGGAAGTTTTTTTTAATTATTTTGATTTGCTTTGATCTTTTTGGATCATGGGACTGGGCATCCCGGTTACCGGCCCTTTCTCATGAATGAGGAGCGGAGTCCACTCCTCTTGAGAATAACCCACCTAGCATGGAAGATATAGGCAGCCCTAGTTGTAACATGAGCTACTCGAGCATACAAAACAGAATTTCATTTGAAGGTTTAGAGTTTGGCACATACAAATTTACTTGGAACGGCAGGTAAATACCGCATATAGGAAGGTATAGTGGACTCGTATGGAACAACTTTGGGGTTTATGGAGTTTGGATGCACAAGCAGTATTCCCGCTTAGTACAGATGAAGGCTAGCAAAAGACTGGGAAGCGACCAACTGAGAGAGCGACAACAGTCGTAAACATGCATTAAAATTAATTCACACCGAATACAAGCATGAGTAGGATATAATCCACCATGAACATAAATATCATGAAGGCTATGTTGATTTGATTCAACTACATGCGTGAACATGTGCCAAGTCGAGTCACTCAATACACTCAAAGGAGGATACCATCCCATCATACCACATCATAATCATTCTAATAGCATGTTGGCATGCAAGGTAAACCATTATAACTCATAGCTAATCAAGCATGGCACAAGCAACTATAATCTCTAAATGTCATTGCAAATATGTTTACTTCATAATAAGCTGAATCAGAAACGATGAACTCATCATATTTACAAAAACAAGAGAGGTCGAGTTCATACCAGCTTTTCTCTTCCCAATAAGTCCATCATATATCGTCATTATTGCCTTTCACTTGCACGACCGAACGATGTGTATAATAATAAGAATGCACGTGCATTGGACTAAGCTGGAATCTGCAAGCATTCAACTCAAGAGAAAAGACAGGTAATATGGGCTCTAAGTTAAATAAACAAGCATGCATATGAGAGCCACTAAGCATTTTCAATATGGTCTTCTCGACCCCCAAAGGAAAGAAAAGAAAATAAAACTATTTACACGAGAAAGCTCCCAACAAGTAAGAAGAAGAACAAGAAATCTTTTTGGGTTTTCATTTTAATTCTACTACAAGCATGGAAATTAAACTAACTAATTTTTTTTGGTTTTTTCTAAAGGTTTATCAAATACACAATAAGAAAACTAGAAAAAGAAATTTAAACTAGCATGGATAATACAGTGAAAGAGTATGAGCACCGACGACTAGTGTGTGAACATGAATGTAAAGTCGGTGAGAAATACGTACTCCCACAAGCTTAGGCTTTTGGCCTAAGTTGGTCTAGTACCAAGGACCGGTTGGCTGATATCCATAAGTGAAACTGGGGTCGTACTGAGATGCAGCGGCAACCGCCTCTTGAGCTGCGGCGTGTTGGCGAGCTTCCTCCGCTCTCCTCTCGTGTTCAGCTACTTCCTCCCTGGTGACAACATATCTTCATTTTGCCTGATAATCAAAAAGGTAGGGAGCATGAAGAGTAACATGGACGACGTTGCGTCTGTCATAGATTAGTCGATATTGGAGGAATTGTTCATTCCTCTCAAGAAATTGATGATGGACCATAGCTTCAGAATCCAAATAAACAGGAGGTATTATCATATCTCCCTCCCGTGGAGCTATATTAAGATAATTAGCCACACGGGTTGCATAAATTCCTCCAAATAAATTTCCCCTTTACTATTATTCTGTAACCTACGTGCAACTATTGCCCCCAAGTTATAACCTTTATAACCTAACACAGCACTCTTGAGGACACACAGATCAGGGACCCACATGTGACATGCCTCATCTTTACCGTTAATGCATCTACCAATGAAGAGAGCAAAATAATGTATAGCAGGAAAATGAATGCTCCCTATGGTAGCTTGTGCTATGTCCCTAGATTCTCCCATAGTAATACTAGCAAGAAATCTCTAAATTCATATTTGTGAGGATCATTAATATTACCCCACTGCGAAAGTTTACAAGCAGTTGTAAAATCCTCTCAATCCATGGTATAAGATGTATCATAAATATCAAATATGACACTAGGAAAATTACGCGCACAGTTATATTTGAACCTCCGCACAAAAGAATCAGTCAATTGATAGTACTGCGGACAATTATCTTGTAAGAAGTCCTCCAGCTCGGCATTACGCACATACGCGTCAAATTCCTCCTTGAAGCCTGCTTCGACCATAAAATCATCGGATGGCCACTCACAAGCTCGTACATCCGCGTCCCTCAGCAATTCAACATCTTGCTCACGTATAGCAATCCTTGGCCCTTTCTTTACCGAGGAACCACCTTGGTACATTCTTCTAAACATAATTCTTTTTCTGAAATAATTCTAAAATTTTTAGTAACTTCCAAATAAAAGTGAATAAAACTAAACAAGATTGATAGCAACTACTCCTACAAGTGCCTAGAGCCTATATCATGCATTAGAATTGCTTGGGACCTCAAAAATTCAACATGCAAGCTCAAGAACATGGTCACCTATGCAGCAAAAATTTGCAATGAACAAAGCACTAGAACAAAAACTAATTGGACCAATGGAGGATTCACATACCAAGCAACAATCTCCCAAAGCAGTTTTGTGAATGGAGCTTTGAGAAAGGAGATCGAAAATTGTAGCAAAACGAGCTAGAACTCGTGCTTGAGCTAGATGGGAATTTTTTGGGTAGAAGATGAAGTGTGTGGGTGCTGGCATAAGTGGAGGGGGGCCACCAGGGGCCCACGATATAGGGGGCGCGCCCTCCACTCTCGTGGCCTGGTGCTTGCCCCTCCTGCAGTGTTTTCAGTGCCTAAAATCCTCAAATATTCCATAAAAAATCATACTAAATTTGCAGGGCATTTGGAGCACTTTTATTTTCGGGATATTTTTTTAATGCACGGATAATTCAGAAAACAGATGGATAATACTATTTTTGCTTTATCTATTCTAAATAACAGAAAGTAAAAAGAGGGTACAGAAGGTTGTGCCTTCTAGTTTCATCCATCTCATGATCATCAAAATGAATCCACTAACAAGGTTGATCAAGTCTTGTTAACAAACTCATTCCAAATAACACGGAACCGGAGAAATTTCGAATAACACTAAGTTACATCGACGAGGATATGAAAATCCCCAACAATAAGAATATCATACTTTTTCTTGACAGTAGGGAGAGGAAATTCAAAACCTCCAATAATAATAGTTGGAACTTTTCCAATAGAATTGATTCTATGAACTTGAGATTGTTTCCTCAGAAAGTGTACCGTATGCTCATTACCATTAACATGAAAAGTGACATTGCCTTTGTTGCAATCAATAACAGCCCCTGCAGTATTAAGAAAAGGTCTATCAAGGATAATAGACATACTATCGTTCTCGGGAATATCAAGAATAACAAAGTCTGTTAAGATAGTGACATTTGCAACCACAACAGGCACATCCTCACAAATACCGACAGGTATAGCAGTTGATTTATCAGCCATTTGCAAAGATATTTCAGTAGGTGTCAACTTATTCAATTCAAGTCTACGATATAAAGAGAGAGGCATACACTAACACCGGCTCCAAGATCACATAAAGCAGTTCTAACATAATTTCTTTTAATGGAGCATCATATAGTTGGCACACCGGATCTCCAAGTTTCTTTGGTATTCCACCCTTAAAAGTGTAATTAGCAAGCATGGTCGAAATTTCAGCTTCCGGTATCTTTCTTTTGTTTGTAATGATATCCTTCATATACTTAGCATAAGGATCTACTTTCAACATATCAGTTAAGCGCATACGTAAGAAAATAGGTCTAATCATTTCAGCAAAGCGCTCAAAATCCTCATCATCCTTTGACTTGGATGGCTTAGGAGGAAAGGGTATGGGTTTCTGAACCCATGGTTCTCTTTCTTTACCGTGCTTCCTAGCAACAAAATCTTTCTTATCATAACGTTGATTCTTTGATTGTGGGTTATCAAGATCAACAGCAGGTTCAATCTCTACATCATTATTTTTGCTAGGTTGAGCATCAACATGAACATTATCATTAACATTATCACTAGGTTCATGTTCATCACCTGATTGTGTTTCAGCATCAGAAATAGAAATATCATTGGGATTCTCAGGTGTGTCTATAGTAGGTTCACTAGAAGCATGCAAAGTTCTATCATTTTTCTTTTTCTTCTTTTTAGAAGAACTAGGTGCCTCTAAATTATTTCTCTGAGAATCTTGCTCGATTCTCTTAGGGTGGCCTTCAGGATACAAAGGTTCCTGAGACATTCTACTAGTTCTAGTAGCCACTCTAACAGCAAAGTCATTTTTATTATTTAATTCATCAAGCAAATCATTTTGAGCTTTAAGTACTTGCTCAGATTGAGTAGCAACCATAGAAGCATATTTGCTAATGAGTTTAAGTTCACCTTTAACTCTAGCCATATTATCGCTTACGCGTCCTATCTTGAAAGCATTATTCTTTAACTCTATACCAACATAGGCATTAAAACTTTCTTGTCTAGCCATAAAGTCATCAAATTCATCAAAGCATGGGCTCTGAAATTTAGTAGAGGGGGTTTCAACTTTATCATATCTATAGAGAGAATTTACCTTTACTACATGTGTCGGGTTATCAAGACAATGTGGTTCTTCAGGCGGTATATTAAGACCATGTATTTATTCAATAAGAGGTAAATTCTTAACATCTTCAGCTTTTATACCTTTTTCTTTCATTGATTTCTTTGCCTCTTGCATATCTTCAGGACTGAGAAATAAAACACCTCTCTTCTTCGGAGTGGGTTTAGGAATAGTCTCAGGAGTTGGCTCAATTGGTTCAGGAATTGCCTCAGGAATTGGCTCAGGAAGAGTTCAATTATTTTCATTAGTCAACATATTATTCAATAATATTTCAGCTTCGTCGACTGTTCTTTCCCTGAAAACACAACCAGCACAACTATCCAAGTAGTCCTTGGAAGCATCGGTTAGTCCATTATAAAAGATATCAAGTATTTCATTTTTCTTAAGAGGATGATCAGGCAAAGCATTAAGTAACCGGAGAAGCCTCCCCCGAGCTTGTGGGAGACTCTCTTCTTTGATTTGCACAAAGTTATATATTTCCCGCAAGGCAGCTTGTTTCTTATGAGCAGGGAAATATTTAGCAGAGAAGTAATAAATCATATCCTGGGGACTACGCACACAACCAGGAGCAAGAGAATTATACCAAGTCTTAGCATCAGCCTTTAATGAGAACGGAAATATCTTAAGGATATAAAAATAGCGAGACTTCTCATCATTAGTAAACAGGGTGGCTATATCATTCAACTTGGTAAGATGTGCCACAACAGTTTCAGATTCAAGGCCATAAAAAGGATCAGATTCAACTAAAGTAATAATTTCAGGATCAAGAGAGAATACATAATCCTTATCAGTAACACAAATAGGTGAAGTAGCAAAAGCAGGGTCGGGTTTCATTCTAGCATTAAGAGACTGTTGCTTCCATTTAGCTAATAATTTCTTAAGATCATATCTATCATTGCAAGCAAAGATTTCCCTAGCAGCTTCTTCATTCATAACATAACCCTTAGGAACAACAGGTAATTCATAATCATTGGGAGAACCTTCATCATCACTGTCATCAATAATAGCATCTTCAATATTTTCATTCCCCCTAACTCTAGCAAGTTGTTCATCAAGAAATTCACCTAATGGCAAAGTAGTATCACGCACAGAAGTAGTTTCATCATGCATAGCAGAAGTGGCATCATCAATAACATGCGACATATCAGAATTCATAGCAGTAGCAGGTTTAGGTGTCGCAAGCTTACTAATAACGGAAGGAGAATCTAGTGCAGAGCTAGATGGCAGTTCCTTACCTCCCCTCGTAGTTGAGGGCAAAATAGTAGTTCTGTCGTCTTTCAAGTTCTTCATAGTGATCAACAGATATAAATCCCAAGTGACTCAGAAAATAGAGCTATGCTCCCTGGCAACGGCGCCAGAAATTAGTCTTGATAACCCACAAGTGTAGGGGATCGCAACAGCTTTCGAGGGTAAAGTATTCAACCCAAATTTATTGATTCGACACAAGGGGAGCCAAAGAATATTCTTGAGCATTAGCAGTTGAGTTGTCAATTCAACCACACCTGTATAACTTAGTATCTGTAGCAAAGTGTTTAGTAGCAAAAGTGGTATGATAATAAAGGTAACAGTGGCAAAAGTAAAGATAATAGTTTTGAGGTTTTTGTAGTAGTTGTAACAGTAGCAACGGAAAAGTAAATAAGCAAAGAACAATATGTGAAAAGCTCATAGGCAATGGATCAGTGATGGATAATTATGTCGGATGCGATTCCTTATGCAATAGCTATAATATAGGGTGATATAGAATTAGCTCTAGTTCATCAATGTAATGTAGGCATGTATTTCGTAAATAGTCATACGTGCTTATGGAAAAGAACCTGCATGACATAAAACAACATCATGGTAGTTCTACTGAAAACAGCGTCAGTCCAGGTTAGTTTCATTCAAATCATGCAAGTTAGAGTCCAAAACAAGGGCAAAAGTGTTTGGAAAAGTAGATACGTTGGAGACGTATCAGAGACCATGACATTCACACTTGAGCAAAGAACAGGTGAAGAAGGCAAGAAGAGGGCCAAGAAAACCACTGCTAGAGTGCTTGGAAATCCATCTATGAGGAGAGACTCTGCTAGTGAGGAGGAAGAGGAAGAAGAGGTTGATGCACAAGCACCTCCTGCTAAGTCACAGAAGCTGATGGGGGATGCCATCAAGTCTGGGGCAGCTCCTTCAAAGCCCAAGATAGCCCCCAAAGCTCCAGCCCAAGCCTCCAAGACAAATCCAAAGAGAAGCACCAGGAACATACCAGCTGCAGAAAAGAACAAGGCCCCAGTGCCTGAAGTTGAGGAAGAAGATGTTGAAGCCCAAGTGCTTAGGAAGCTCAAACCAAAGATTCCAGACCAAGATGACAATCATCCAATGGCTGAGAATATGAAGGAAAGGAAAGATGCAGGTCTCAGACTATGGAGACAAGCTGATCCATATGCAGTGAGGAGAAGGACTGTTGTGGACTACATATTCCACACCAAAGAACAACAAGATTTCTATGAAATAGTTCTGCTTGACAATAAACACATTGTCAGTGACATGAAGTGAGTTGATTGGAAGTATATTGATGCTAATGAAGACCATTTCCCAGGAGTGCATGAGAGCTTCAAGCTCAATGGTGTTGACAAGTTTGTGGGTCAGAAGTGGACCAAGTGGAATGATGAGCTCATTATGCAATTCTACTCAACAACTCATTTCTATCCAGATGGTAAGATAGTGTGGATGACTGAGGGAACAAGATACCAGTCAACAGTGGATGAGTGGGCAAAACTCATCAAAGCACTCAAGGATCATGAGAAAGACATCGATGTCTATGCTGAAAAGAAGAAAGACCACAACTCTATGGCAAACATGTACAAGGAAATACCTGACAAAGCTTTGGAGACTCACAAGCTAGGGTTAGTGTACTACTTGATTTCTGGTCTGGCCACTATGAACACAATATTGAGGCACACCTTGTGCCCAAATCAGGAGATCACGGGATGATCAGAGGCCATTCCATCAATCTGCTTCAGATGTTTGATTTTTCACAGAAGTTCAAAGTCATGAGCCTGATTGTTGAGACAATCAAGAGGATAGTTGCTGACCAGAAGAGGTCATGTGGGTATGCTCTACACATACAGTTGCTAATCAATTCCAAGATTCCCAAGGGAGTGTACTTGTTGGACAAAGAGCATCTGCCTTTGCAGTCAGACTTTGAGGACAACACTATTGTCATGACAAGCTGAGGATCCAACATCCCTAGAGGCTCAAGAAAAGAGACAGAAAGCCAAAGCAGAGAAAGCAACAAAGATGCCCAGTGCTGTAGAAGCTTCAAAAGTATTCCTCAAGTCAAAGCAAGACCAGCTTGGATATCTGATTCAAGCAACCTTGAGAATTGAGAAAGGATTGGCCACCCTGACTCGGAACCAGGAGAGCTTGGAGAGGATCATTGAAACCAAATTCTATGATCTTGACTTGAAGGTGACTGAAATTCAGACAGCAGTTGAAGAGCTCTAGGAAGAAGCAGAGGAGAGGAAGGGAAAGCAACTACACAGGTGTTCCACAAAGTGCCTAGAGGACAGAGGTCTGCAGCAGTGCCAGTGCCAGATACAAGAGCAACAGCTTCAGCACCTGCAGCCACAGCTCCCACAGCTCCAGTTTCCCCTCAAGTGGCAAATCCACCAGCTCCAACATCTTCCACTGATGCTTTTGTCCTTGGAGTCATCTCAACACCTCCTCCTGAAGATCAAGCCTAGAGAGACGCATAGCACTATGCATTTTCGAGCTTTTTGGTAACTTGTTGCCAAAGGGGGAGAAAGTGTATAGAACATAGGCTTCGGAGATAAAGAGATTTGCTTCTTTTTGCTACTCATTTGCTTTGTTTGCTTGTGTGAGATACTTTATGTCTGTGTGTGTGAGATACTTTATATGATCATGTGCTTGATCATATTATGCTTAATGCATGTGCTTGAATGGTGACATTATCTATCTCTTGTATGATCATTCACTTTGCCTTGGTGATGAGTGCTTGTTCTTATTTTCTATCATATTAAGCGCTCCACCAAGATGTATGTGACATGGAAGAGTAACCCATGATCCTATTTATTTGTGCATTTGCATTCAAAAGCAAACTTTAAATAATGCACAAATTTAGGGGTAGCTCTTACTTATCACATACTTCTCAAAGCGACGATGTATTTCATTCTTATTATCATTTGTCGAAGCTTTGATCTATATGTTGTCATCAATTACCAAAAAGGGGGAGGTTGAAAGTGCAACTAATCCCTGGGTGGTTTTAGTAATTCTTAACAACATATAGTTCACTGAACTAATGCTCCTTCAAGATGATCATTTCAAAAAGTTCAATGATTGGCATGGCATGGACTAGAGATGTGGACCCCTCAAAATGCTAAGGACACATTACATTTTTCATTTAAGTGATCCAAGATCACATTGAGTCCATAGGAAAGTCAATACTATTAAAAGGGGATGAGGTGTTGCTTAATGGCTTACTTGCTCAAAATGCTTAGTGACATGCTCCAAAACCCTCAACCACTTTCTCATTTCTACATATGTCCTAAACCTAAAAGTCAAATTCAGCCCCACCGATTTGATCTATCCTGCGCCACCGAGTTTCATTTGACATAGCCACTGCCACAAACCCTAGTCACTTCGGTCTCACCGATAGGGATCTCGGTCTCACCGAGATGGGATTGCAAACTCCTTGTTTCCTTTTTGTGACATTTCGGTCCAACCGAGATGAGCGAATCGGTCCCACCGAGTCTGCAATGCAAACTCACTGTTTCCCTTTTGTAACACTTCGGTCCCACCGAAGTGAACGGATTGGTCCCACCGAGTTTGCCTGACCAACTCTCTATGTGCCTATTACTGAAATCGGTCCAACGAGTTTATGTAATCGGTCACACCGAGATTACGTTATGCCCTAACCCTAACATATCGGTCCCACCGAGATGACTGTGTCAGTCCCACCAAAAAGCCTAACATTCATATTTGACCTGAATCGGTCTGACCTTATTTTACCATTCGGTCCCACCGAGTTTGGGAATCTGTGTATAACGGTTAGATTTTGTGTGGAGGCTATATATACGCCTCCACCCATTCTTCATTCGTGGAGAGAGCCATCAGAACGTGCCTACACTTCCAGCATTCATTTTTTGAGAGAGAACCACCTACTCATGTGTTGAGACCAAGATATTCTAATCCAACCACAAGAATATTGATCTCTAGCCTTCCCCAAGTTGCTTTCCACTCAAATCATCTTTCCACCATAGCCAAATCTATGAGAGAGAGTTGAGTGTTGGGGAGACTATCATTTGAAGCACAAGAGCAAGGAGTTCATCATCAACACACCATCTATTACCTTTTGGAGAGTGGTGTCTCCTAGATTGGTTAGGTGTCACTTGGGAGCCTCCGTCAAGATTGTGGAGTTGAACCAAGGAGTTTGTAAGGGCAAGGAGAACGCCTGCTTCGTGAAGATCTACCCTAGTGAGGCAAGTCCTTCATGGGCGATGGCCATTGTGGGATAGACAAGGTTGCTTCTTCGTGGACCCTTCGTGGGTGGAGCCCTCCATGGACTCGCGCAACCGTTACCCTTCGTGGGTTGAAGTCTCCATCAACGTGGATGTACGATAGCACCACCTATCGGAACCACGCCAAAAATCTCCGTGTCAACATTGCGTTTGCTCCATGCAAACTCCTCCCATTTCCTTTCTTGCAAGTTCATGCTTTACTTTCCGCTGCTCATATACTCTTTGCATGCTTGCTTTAATTGTGTTAAGATTGCTTGACTTGTGCTAAGTTGCTAAAATCTGCCAAGAACTAAAATTGAGAAAAGGTTTAGTTTTTATTTGGTCAGGTAGTCTAATCAACCCCCCCCCCCCTCTAGACATACATTCGATTCTACAGAAGCGTTGGCATGCCGTGAAGCTCTTGCCCCAGCATAGGACCTATATTTAGATCAAATTGTCGTTGCTTGTGATTGCAAGACAGTGATGGAAGAAATTAAGAAGCGGACAAAAGGGAGATATAGTTCTATCATAAAGGAGATACAGACCCATTCTAGAGAGTTTGCATGATGTGACTTCATCTTTGAAGGTCGACAGGGGGACGTTGATGCTCAAAATTTAGTTAAATTTTGTACTTCTTTAGTCCAAGGGCGCCATGTGTGGCGGGGGGGGGGGG
>NC_041383.1:710113596-710121500 GCF_002162155.2 Triticum dicoccoides
TATTCCTGTAAACCGAAACACTAATCAGTAAAGTTTGGTTTTACCGCTCAAAAAATTCTAAAACCACGTCACTTATTTTGGGATAGAGGGAGTAAGTCATGCGTCAGGGTTCACTCAGAGAACTGCAGCCGCCACCGGAGAAATTCTGGTCCCTTCGCCTTCAGCTGCCATCTTAACGCTGATAGGTGGAGGGTCTCAAATCTTTAAGAATTATGTTTTCTTCATCAACATCTAGTGGTGATCATAGTTTTGTGCGAATAAAGTTACTCTTTTATTTTATTTGGCAAATTTGATTATGCAAATCTAACGAGTTTATGTTATTGTGTCAAGTTGTTTTTGTTGGTTTGATTATTGTGAAGTTGGAATCTTACATCGACATCGTGACTTGATAGTGTGCACTTTTGGTGGATCGTCTCTGGCCAAGTACGTTATCACTCAAGGTTTTTCATCTTTTTGGATGGACGACTGAATGAGCTTTCAAGAACCTTTCTTAGCAACCAAGTCCCTATGGATGAAAGAGTGACACTGTCGTTTTACCAAAGTCTTACAGAGACTGATATCATAACAAAGATAATTTTAGAAGACTCCAATGTAATTCTTAAACATAAAAAATACTTTATTTATTTGTTTTGGATATTAGATCCAAATCAATGTATTTGTAATAGACTAATAGTTATGAGCATGATTTTTTGGACGCGTCGGTTTGATTTAGTACACACAAGTTTTCTATCATGACTTCGGTCCCGAAGCTAGTGAAGCTGTAGTTCAAAATGACAGAGCTGCAATTTCCTCGCTCTGCAGATTCTAGGAGTTGGTGGATAACTGAACAGGGTCTTAGATGATTTGCCCTAGGGTCATTTGCCGCAAGTACCAACTTACAGGGCCCCGCCAATCTTGAGAGGGGTGGGGTGATCATCAAATGGGAAAGTAAAGTGTGGGTTAAGATCTAATTTCACGCAGAGGCCAGCAAGAGCTTCATTTCTAGGCCGCCTCAAAACCCCGGCGCCGGGGGCCGATGTTCACTGGCTGTTTGAACACCGATGTTCATGGAGAGAGAAACCCCGGCGCTCAGTCGTAGCCGGCCGCCATGCCCCACACGGCGATTTGGCTGCAAGTTCAGTGACAATGTGATATTGAGCCATTGCGTGTACACATTGATTTGGTCCCTGTACAAAGACATGCTCTCCTGTGTGTGTGATTCGGTCGTCTAATCTGGGATTTTCTTCCTTATTATCGGCAGCACAATGAAAGACATCACAAGAGTTACCCTTGATGAAAGGCAACTCCTGTGAAGCTTAAATTCCACATCAATGCCTGGGTTTATTTCCACATACGGCCTTGTTCGTTTAATCCTCCTCCCAAGGGGATTGGAGTGGATTGGAGAGGATTTTGGCTTGTAGGGGATCTAATCCCCCTCAAACCCTGCCATTCCCCTTCAAAAACCACCTCAACCGAACAAGGCCTACATGAGTTAGCTCCGGTGACTTCACTTCTGCGAGGTGGGCATGGAGAGAGAAACGCGCTGGGGAGACGACTCCTTCCACTGCTGCGTGATGGTCTTGATCTGGGTGAAGAACTGCACGCCCGCCTTGCCTGCAAATCCATGTTTACCGTGTTAGTTAAGCCCAGATGCAACTCTAGGTAGTCTCTGCTGGAGAAGGATGATCAAGTGAGATTAACAGGCGCACCGTAGAAATTCAAGTCTCCTGCGAAGGAAGCTTTGCTGCCCGTGAAGGAGAAGAATGGCAGGGGTACTGGGATCGGCACGTTGATACCCACCTACAAAGGAAAGCGATACATTGTGATTCATACGGGCAGTACTCTCTCTTCTTGTTTATGTTAACCTCAACTTTAGAACGCTGAATTTCAAGCACCCAGTTATATATATCTAAATGTTCATGTATGTGTTTAGCTTCAGGTTATATTCTAATATCTAGCAAGAAACAATACACGACTAGGTTTGACATTTTCTCCAAAACGTTTTCAGACCTTGTAATGTAGGAGTACTACCCGTACTAGCTTACACGATTAGGTAACTAATCCTTCACAAATGCTATGCAGTACCTGGCCAGCTTCAATGTCCGTCTGAAATTTCCTTGCCGAGACACCAGATGTGGTAAAGATGGAAGCCCCATTGCCATACCTGAGGAAGATTTGTAAATCATTAAACTGCAATCAATGCTTTGCCTATATGAGCTCACAGGAGAGAAAAAAAATTACTTGTTTCTGTTTACAATTTGTATGGCATCATCTAGGCTCTCTGCCTGCAATTAATTGATAACATAATCAGCATAATAAAAATTTAATGGTGTCAAGAGAGGTAAACAAGTTTGTTATACCTTCATCAAGAGAAGAACTGGACCAAAAATTTCCTCCTGTTTCAAGATTTCCAGGTTTCAGTCAAATATAACAAGGCAAATGATCGTCCAATTCTATCTTGGGAAGGAAAAGGTGGGTACTGTTTTATAAAATAATGTTAAAACTGATGCGAAGTAAACATTCTAAAAATACCTGGTAACACTCCATATCACTTTTAACATCAGCCAACACAGTTGGACCAATAAAGTTGCCATCCTCAAATTGAGGAACCTGCACAGCGCATAGCTATCAGGCATACCAGGAATTGCACACAGGCAGTTCAACAACTGAATTCTCAAAATTACCACGATCTCCCTCCCATCCAGCACAAGTCGAGCACCACTGTCAGCACCACTTTGGACTAACTTGCAGATGCGGTCCTTGGCCTATTGATACCAAACTGTTAGGGCACAAGATTCACCAAGAAAACAAAGGGCTCTAATACCAATCTAGAACTCCCTCCAGTTCCCCAAAAGCAGAAGTTTTGGACATCGACGTGGTCTAAAACCACAACTCTGGTCACTGTTTCTTTGTATATAAATCCTAACAAAATTATGATATCATGGAAGTACTTTTGAATATAATTCCTAAGTTCTAAACTTCTAATCCAAATACTTGAAAATATAGGTAGACAGAACTTTTAAAGAGTGAAAATGTCAACAATCTGTGAACTGGAGTAAGTGATATGAATCCTGAGGTCACAGAGAAGCCTCCAAAAAGAAAATTGACTGTTATATTATCAAGCTAATATTTATGATAATTTATTTCTATGGTCCAAATGTGGGCCCTAGTAGCTTAGGCCCACAACAAAAAACTCAATTAATCACGAACATGGCAGTGGCAGTGGCATATAGATGTGCTCGAGGCAGAGATTATGACAGGGGAACTACTAGTTACCATTGCAATGACTATGAAGGTAAATCTAAAGCTCATGACGTACAGTCAAACCCCAAAAGCTAATATGTTTCTGGAAAGGCTATACCATATGTCAACAGTTCATCATGACAAAAACAGGTGTAGCATTTTTTTCAATGGGATCATATTCCATACAGAGGCTATACGAAGATTACTCACTCAACATTTCATGATTAATTCTTCTAAATGAACTTGAGTGGTTAATAAGTAACTACTGTTCTATCGTCCAATTTTAAACAGGTAATCAACCGGCCTTTTGGAGATCTAAACTTCACAAGATCTCTTTTACCCCTTAAATTTAAAAGTTTGAATATCCTCCGACAAAAAAAAGATCCTATGTTCAAATATTCAATTTAAAAAAATATATCAGTATGTATCCATAAGTAGGAAAATATGAATAACATGGATACAAAAACATGTCCTTAAAAAAGCAAACCTGTCTACTGATCACTGGACCAAGATCTGCATCATTAGCTGTTCCGGTATTAACTACAAGGCTGCTTGCACGTTTGACTAGTTCATCCTCCCTAAAACAAAAGATAAGGTTGACAATGCTTCCCCAAAATCTGACCCCAAAAAAAAACTTTAGCCTAAAAAACTTGTCTTGGATAGAAGTCGTAGAACTCTACCATGGTTCTGAACCTCCAACAAAAACAGCAGTGCTCAATGCCATGCACCTTTGCCCAGCTGCACCAAAACCGGCAGCAATAAGGGCATTCAATGTGGCATCTCGATCAGCATCAGGAAGGATAATGGCATGATTCTTTGCACCCATGTTACACTAAAGGAAACAGAAACCGTTATTCTGAATTATACTGCTTAGAATGCAAAAGGCATGGAAAAATGGTTATTCAGGAAATCATGATTAGAAGCAAACCCACCTGAACACGCTTCCCACTCGCAGATGCTCTAGAATATATATGCATACCTGCCTGAGAAGGAGAGAGAGATCAGAGATAGCACAACTGCTAGCTAGCTCTGAGCAACAGGAGTACAATAGCAATTCCGATATGGGGTTAAAAATCTAATGTAACTGATCAAAAATAGAACTTATAAGTTATAACTGCACATCTCTTTTTTTCTGCACATCTCTCAATACAAGAGAACACATGCCATTAACACGCTTCTTCTATCAATGCAATGATACGCAAGCTTTGCATATTTGTGGGGAAAAAAACATGCCATTAACACGAATACATCAACAGCAAGAACACCTGTATTGGCACAAAAAACTCTTATTTGTATCTTGGTAAATGAATTTATTGGTCAGCACAGTAAGCTAATTAAGTTTTGAAACACTATAATAACACATAAAAAGATCTGTCATGTGTGCATGTGATTGAGAATGCATGGATATCCTTGTTTCTAGAGCGAGGTTGGTTGATGATGACTCAAGAGCGGAAAACAAATATGTTGATACGTATCGGAAGAGCAGAATATTAGTTAGATGGTCGATGCAGGAAAGTGTACTTGTAAATCAAGGTTCAGGGAGATCATTGATCCACTTACTGTATTGGAACCAACAAATGATACTGCCTTAATAGCCTCGTCATCACAAATGTTGTTGACAACATCCTGATAAAGTAAAACAAAATGAGAACCAGGTAACCTAAGAAGCCTGGGGACTCCAGCAGAATATATCGTGAATGTTCTTTTCAGAAAAAGCATAATAGGTCCATGAATGTTCTTTACAGAAAAAGCATAACAGATTCATGTATCGAATATGAGCAGATAATTCTCCAGAGGAAGTGTGAAGTTTCAAGATGTGCTGCTTTGCCAGTGTTCCAAAGAGTAAAGACAACAGCGTGCAGCTTTGCCCACAAAGTATCAATCATTTTATGTGTTCTAAAATGAAACAACACCAGGCATCAGCAGCACATGAGAAGCAAATTATCAAACCCAATGACAAGCTCAAAAAAAAAAAACTAAGAATACCGTACATGGGTACCATGAACAATGTTCAACACACCCTTTGGTAAACCAGCCTCCATCGCTAGCTCCGCAAGCATCATAGCAGCCCCTGTTGACAAATATTATACCATCAAATCTCAAAATTAAACATGTGCAGTCTTTCTGTCCAAATGGCCGAAAATTAAAGCATTTTAAAGGACCGACATTTACAATGATACATTGTACTTTAAAACGTGGCAAATGATCAAATCCCTCCTTTCAGAGTTGGAAAGCTCGTTTCAAGTGTGATTTAAATTATGCAGTAGCATTAAGCCCATCTATGTATCCTGTTTTGGACTTTTGGTCAATATCTTTGTCCTTTTGCCCCCTGTGAGCAGGATTTTAGGCCGTTTAGGCCTAGTTTGGCAGCACAGTTTTTCAAACCCTAAATCTAATACCTCAGTATTCCAATGCATGGGCGGTGAATACTAGAGTTCCTAAGAATCACAGTTTTTCGCAGTCAGTTAAGAAAAAAGAAGTTGAGACCTCTTTTTCATATACTGCAAAAAAAAAAAGACATGGTATTGGAGATACTATGGTTTATGCAAGTGCTGCATTTGTTGATGCCAAACACATCAAAGTATTTAAAACCATGCTTTCTAAAAAGACCACCGTATTCTCCTAAAACTCCAAAAAGAAAACGAGATGTCGAACGTAGCCTTACATTTTATATTATAAGAATCTACTACACACACCCTAGGGTGTTCCCCTACAGTATTCCTGTCCAAAATGTATATTTCATAGTGCTATTGTACAACTAATGAAAATGTGAAACTTGGCTGCAATAATGCACCAATTCCTTATGAGACAGAAAGGTATGTTTGTCTAAATAATCATGGCGAGAAATACAGCACCGTTACCAATCTTCAAACATAAGCTAAGCAAGAACACAGCACTTTTGCATTTAGTTAGTAAACGCCACAACAACAATAAATGTAGTCAGCAAGTTGGGCAAGAATATGATGGCAAAAGCAAGCACCTGGATCCTTTTCTGATGGCTTTAGAACAAAAGTATTGCCACAAGTAACAGCTATGGGGAACATCTGCATCCAAAGAACATAAGAAAACCCGCACGATCAAATTTTCTCTCCTGAGTTTATATTACAAAGAATAATAGCAGATATTAACAAACAAGGTTACTGACAGAATAAGGTCAGGAAATTGTACAGGTGATGCACTCTAGAGTCCTGGTAAGTAATAAGAACAAAATTTGATGTTAAAGGAACAGTGAAGTCAGGCATACCCATAGGGGAATCATGGCAGGGAAATTGAATGGGCATATCCCAGCACATACACCAAGTGGCTCCCTAATACTGAAGGTGTCAATCCCATGAGAAACATTAGATACGTATTCGCCCATTTGCAGTGACCCCATTCCACAAGCATGCTCCACCACCTCTGCAAGATTAGAAGTTTGAAATCAAAAAACTTACAGCCAGTGTGTTAAATAGCCAATATAACCAAGAGGCGTCTCACGAAGAAAATGTCACTTCACAGAATCAAGCATATTAAGGGCAGATAAAAGATACTGGTGAAATCGACATGTCCTGCAATGTAGAAGGTGTGCAAAATAGAACACCATGTCTTAAACTGCATACATGAGGATAACCTGCTATTATATGGATGATTTATTCTGCTTACTGACCGGTTTGTATATCTTCTACTCCCTCCGTCCCATAATATAAGAACGTTTTTGACACTACACTAGTGTCAAAAACGTTCTTATATTATGGGACGGAGGGAGTAGCAGAATAGTGTTATTACATATTCCAAGCATGAAAAGAGAGTGAACTCATCAGACTTGCGGATTGCCCGTGGATCAACAACTAACACGATTGGGATGTTAAGATGATTATACTATCTATCTAACCAAGCAGAAACGGGCCAAAAACAAGTGTACTGGTATGAAAACTAACCTAGACCACGGAATACATCACCCCAAGCATCTTTCAGCGTCTTTCCCTGCTCGGTTGTAATGTTCTCTGCCAGCTTATCCTAGTATTTATCACCACCAAATAAGCACAGAATTAATCACCACCAATGAAGCCCGGAATTTACTGCAGCAGGAACCAATAACTGATGGTTTCTGTCGATGGAAATTGGAAGAAGTTCAAAAATAATACTACCATGTTGGCCCGGATGAGCTCCTGGTATTTGAACATGATGCGCTGCCGCGCCGTGACCGGCGTGTTCCGCCAGCCAGGGAAGGCGGTCCTGGCAGCGTCCACCGCGGCGCTGAACTCGTCGGCGGTGGTGAGCGGGATCCGGGACACCACCTCCTGCGTCGCCTGCGACATAGAAATGCCCGCGTCACATCACATCTCGACAGCTTTTATAATCGACCAACTCCGGCTGAAGGGTCGACCGATTGGGAGGGCCCGAGAGGCGGGAGGATGGCTTACGGGATTGGTGACGTCGACGTGCTCGGTGGCCCTCGACTCGACGAAGTCGCCGCCGATGAGGAGGCGCACCCTGGGCTGCGAGCGCGAGGAGGGGGCAGTGAGTCACACCAGGCGGAAATGGCGCTTACACGAATAGGAACAGCAGATTGGGGGTTCCGGGAGGGGCGGGCGCGTACCGGCGACGGCGAGGTCCCCTCGGCGAGCCACGAGGCGGCGGCGGTGGATAGCGGGGCGGCCATCGGTGACCGGCGGAGGCCGGAGGCTGCGACGGGGAAGGGG
>NC_041383.1:710121916-710129479 GCF_002162155.2 Triticum dicoccoides
GTGCGGCCTCAGGGATGGAGGACGGGGAGGGAGGGAGGGAGGGGAGCGATCTACCTGAGCGGAGGAGGACGGCGCGAAGCATCGTCGGTCGTCGTCGCCGGTGGTTGCGTCTGGGAACAGGGGTGTGGAGTGGAGCAGTGACGAAGAGGGAGGGAGGGAGGGAGGAAGAGGGGATAGCGGAGTGGCGACAGGCGAGGAGTGGGTTGTTGGTGTCGTATTCGTTTCTGCCACCCGCCGATTAGGCTGCGCCGCCGCGGCGGAGCAGATGGGCAGACGTCACGCGACTCCCTTTCCAGCTAGGATACATATCTCTATCCCTATCTCTTTTTTTTTACGGGAAATCTCTATCCCTATCTCTATCATTTTCTTATTATTATGCTCTATCCGTTTCTAAATATAAGGCTTTTTGAGATTTTAAATGCGAAGCAAAATGCATGAATCTATTCTGAAATAGGTCTATATACTCCCTCCATTTTTATTTATTCCGCATATTAGTTTTTGTCAAAGTCAATCTTTGTAAAGTTTGACAAAGTTTATAAACAAAAATATTGATATATACAATAACAAACCAATAGCATTAGATTCATTACTCAATCTACTTTCACATCATATAGATTTGTTATGGTAAATGTTTATACTTTTTCATAAACTTGGTCAAACTTTACGAAGTTTGATTTCAGTCAAATCTAATGCAAAGTAAATAAAAACGGAGCGAGTACATCCGACGCTATTGGAGCAATCTAGGCATCAGATTTAAGATAACGAAGGACCGACATTCAATGTTTCTGCCATAACGCGTTTGTTTAGGAGTAGTGGACTTAAAAACCTTAGCTAAGAGCATGCTTGGATCCAAGGGACTATTTTTAGTCTGACTAAAACTAGTCTCTTTTAGAGGCTAAAGTTCCAATCACCCCCGATTAAAGAGAGACTAGAACTAGTCTTGAGACTAAAATATTTTAGTTAGCGGAACCCTACTAAAATGTGGATTAGTCCTCTCTCTCCTCATTTAACTCCTCTTCTTTAACACATGCGAGTTCTGGATTGGAGGGTTTGGAGGATAATAAATGCTCTTTAACTTGATTTTAGTCTATTTAGTATTTGTATCCAAGCATGGGTGAGGCTAGCAAGTTTTAGTCCCACTACTTTTAGTCATGGGACTAAAACGTATCCAAGCACCCTCTAAGTACCTGGGCGTTACTACAGGATGAAATAAAAATTTGGAGAGTAGTGGCGTGTGGCCGATTGTCCTCGGGCGCCATGGCATTGACTGTGTTAGAGCATGGTTAATAGTATAGCCAGCTGCTGACTATAAGCCTGTGCCGTGTCACCTATAGCCTGTCTTATAGCCAACATGTACAATAGTAGATAAAAAAATGTACTACTTTTTTATTATGTGGTCCACCTTTCATTCTCACAAAGTGCCTAGGAGCACGTGCTAGAGCTGGCTCTTCATGAAGAGCCCGCTTACCTTCTCTCTCCTCTTCTCTTTCCTCCAACTAAGCAGAAATATACTAGTTTATTTCTTATAGCCCACTGACTCAGCTCTATTGTACTTGCTCTTATGACGCTGATGACTAATTACCGGAGTGCATGCGAAAAGGTGGATTATGAGTTATTTTGAAAAGAATCTCTACTATTAGGGAAAATACGTTTGCAAAAAATTGCTTCTACTAATTATTTGCATGCCTAGTTATCCTTGACTAATAATGAATTAATTACATTAATGTCTCGGTTTCCAAATTGATTTGGCGCAAAAAAATGTCTACTTAAACAAACTTCATTACTAGTTGTCTAGCCAATTAATTACATTAATGTCTTGATTTCCATATTAATTCGGCACTCGGTTTTCAAATTTGTTTTTGTATTAATGAATGTGTGCGAAATAACGACGTATCAATTCTCTTTTAATCGTAAGAGATAAGTAGCATTCCTTTTTCTGCCACGCGGAGCTCTTCATCAACCAGTTCCTCTTCTACCATGTCCGTCCATTGATTTCTTTTCATCCGGTCAGTTTTTTTCCACCATGCCATATTAACCGCACATTCCAAGTACGCCACTCAATGACATTAATTTATTTACCTTTTTGCAATATCGGGTGATTAGCCGCTCAATTTCATGCCATATTTCATGCACCTTTCCGTACGCTGCACAATCATATTAATTTACTTACCATGCATGAGCCAGGCTACCAAATTTATTGAGATAAAAAATATTTGGCCCTCTGGCAATGCACGGGCACATACCTAGTACTTACGTGAAAAAGAGATAATGTTTCGTCTCCCATTTTACACATGTCTCACTCTTTCCTCGGTTGCTCCACTAAAAAGTTTCAATTTCTATCCCTTTCTGGCTCCACTGATTCGGGAGGACAAGTGGCTCGAAAAATGCGACACTCCGACTCTATACAACATTGTGCGCCACAAGGGCGATACTATCGTCACGGTAGCGAAATCATTTTCGTCAAATGCGACATTCAAAAGAGATTTAATTGAACCCAGACTCCAATAGTGGAACATCCTGCTCAATCGGTTGTCTACGGTGCAATTGTTACATGGGTCCGGTGTATTTCAATGGAACATACATGTATCGACACTCTTTGTTTATGGTCCTCTCTACAACGCGTGGAGAACCGGAACCTATTTACGGAGGTGTGTGAACGATTGGAGGCTACGACGAGGGGTACTTTTACCCAACATGTGTGTCGGCATGATCTTAGGATCCCCCCCCCCCCCTCTCTCTTTAGCCATTATACGGATTCTACATATTTCTTTGTATTTCTCCTTTTCATTTTTATTTTGTGTGAGAGAACCTTGTTTGGCTGTGTGCATTTTAGTTATGTAGATGCCGGGTGCAATACTTAAATCTTTGAAGTAATAAAGCGTCCCTTTTTAAAAAGGTAAAGCAAATCAATCTATAGTATAGTAGTAAATTCACAGTCCATAAACAAATTGCTTCTTATGTTAAAACCGGCCATACATCTTTAATAACCCAATAAATTCATGGTCCATAAATAAATAAATAGCAATCAGTCTCTTATCTTCAATAACTCGATAAAATGGATCAATTAGAACACATGCCTACTTTATCAGTTTAAACAATGACAAAAATGTACTCCCTCCGTCTCAGTTTACAAGTCCTGCACGTATATCTAGGTTGCCAATTTTATCACCCTAATATAAATTATATAACACAAAAATTATACGGTTTGAAAATAGAACATCTGAATTTTATATTGATATATTTTTTTGTAATATATGACTTGTATTAGGTTGGTCAAATAGACGACCTGGGGGTATGTGCACGCCCTGTAAACTGAGAGAGAGGGAGTATGCTTTATAACCAAAATATAATCTTATTTTATCTATTTGCTTGCATCAAGATTTGTCTGGTATGGTCCTCTTATTGAGTTAAAACTTTTTACCCCCATCACAACACACGACACATACCTTAGTAGTACAAAGCAAACGAAGCTAAGAGCATCTCCGGCCGTTGGCCTTCCAGTGGGCGCCTAAAATCGCCGCCTGGGGGCGAGTCGGCGGAAAAAAGGGTCTGGGATGAGTTGGTCCCCAATCGCCGGCCCCAGGGCCGCCCCCAGATGCGCATAACTTTTTCAAAAAAGAAAACGTACAGCGAAGTTCGGTTAAACACGGCTAAATTTCGGCAAACATTGGCATATATTGACATGTTCGGCGGTACATAGCAAAATATAGCTAAAAGAGAAATCGTTGAACGCCGAGTAGTCATTGTCGTCGCCGCCGTCGTCGTCGGCCTTCTCCTCCTTGATGTGGCCGTCCCTGGTAGACCCCTGACCGGCGTCGCCAACGCGGACTGGTGGCGGCGGCGCATCGTCGTCGTCCCTGTCCTCGATGACAACGACTCCTCCTTCGTCGCGGCCCCGGCGGCGCTGCTCGAACCGCAGTGGGGCGGCGCACTGGCGCTCCCTCGCCATCTTCAGGGAGTCCTTGCGCGCCCATTCCAGGGCCGTTTCGTCGTCGAGCTCCACGTCGCCGTGCTCCGTCTTCACGGTGGGGAGGCCCGGCTCCGTCTTTGGCTTGACGAAGCGCGGAGGAGCCGAGGAGGAGGCGCGCCAGCCGCCCTCGTTGATGAAGATGCCGATGCTATGAGTGCGTCGGCCGAGCGGCATCTCCGCCGCGGGCTCGGCCTTGACGTCGAGCAGCGCCGAAGAGCCGGAGGAGTGGGAAGAAGCCCATGAGGAGGAGTGCGAGGAGGACGGCGAGGAGGAGTCGAACCTCCTGGGCATCCATTGCCCGACGCGTCGGCGATGGGCCAGGGCAGCCGTCCTCGCCGGGGGAGGGTATGCCAGCGGTGGGTTGTTGCCGCCCTCAAGGTGCGTCAGCACGCCCTCGAGCGTGCGGCCGGGGACGCCCCACCAAAGGTGGCGCCCCTCGCTGTTCTTCGTGCCGCCCACCATCGGCGCCCCGTTGGTGGACGCCAGCCTCTGCTGCTGACGGCGCTCGAAGTACGCCGCCCACGCCGCGTGGTTGTCGGCGGCGTACTGGGGGAGGGCGCGTTGCTCGTCGATGAGGGAGGCGCGCACGATCTCAACCTCGTCGGCGAATTAGCCAGGGCGCGCCACGACGTCGGGCAACGGGGGAATGGGCACTCCTCCGTTGCTGAGCCTCCACCCCGTCGGCCCGGCGCGCATGTCCGGCGGCGCCGGGATGTTGGCCTGGAACAGGAGCCACGACTCATGTTCGCGCAGCGAGCGGCGGTCAAAGCCGTTGGCCGCCGCCTCGTCGCCGGGGAAACGATCGTCCATCGGGGCACGGAGGAAGGGGGGAGAGGGAGGGCTCGGAGGCGGCGCACGGGGGAGGGAGAGGGAGGGCTCGGCGGCGGCGCACAAGAGGGAGAGCTCGGTGGCTAGGGCTTGGTGTGGCCGGGAGGGAGGCCACCGGCTTATATAGCCGCGCCCGAGTGTGCACCGCGCCCGTGTGTACGCGTGCGCGGGAGGGGAGGCGTCGGCGCGCCGCCCGTGAGGAATGGCAAGGCTGACCGGCGGCGGTTGCCTTGGCATTGATTTCCGAGGGAACCGAGGCGATGAGGGCGACAAAGCGCCCGTGTCGCTGACTCTGCGGGCCCGCGGCTCTTTCGCGCCAAAAACGATTTTCTCGGCGCCCCCGGGTGCCCCCCGGCGCGCCGGATTCAGGCTGGGTCCTCCGGCGCTTATTTCGGCCCAGGCCAGCGAAAATCGGGCTCCTGGGGACGCAACTGGGCCGTTTTTTCGTCGCCGGCGCGAAAAAATCGCCTGGGGAGGCCTTTTGGGGGCGCGGTTGGAGATGCTCTAAGGACATATACAAATTAGGGTGCCCTAAAATTTGTTTGCATGGATATAAAATAATTAATTGTTTTAATATATTTCTTAATGAGTTTCCATCTGTTGTAAATTTATTTTGTCCACATACATATCTATAAATGGATTACCATGTTGCAATAAAGGGCTCGTGTAGCAAGAATATGCTCAAGGCGGGAAGGTTAGCGTTTCTCATCATGCATACACGACGACGAGATTTGGTGGTAGGTTCTCCAGATCATCACAAGGTTTAATGACGACAACCGTGGCTCCGGGACGCTGGTCCTTAAGAGCATCTCCAGCCACGCCCCCAACAGCCTCCTCCCCCCTCCCCGGCGAATTTTTAGCACCGATGGCCGAAAATCGGCCCAATCACGCCCCAGGATCTCGTTTAGCGCCGATTTGGGCGAAATTTAGAGCCGGCAATCCCGCCCCAAACCCAAGCGGCCGGGTGTCGCCTGGGCGCGCCGACAGAAGCGAAAAGCGGCGTTGGGCCGCTCTGTCGGCGACAGGAAGCCCTTTTCCCGCCGTTTCCTCCCGGTTCCCCCTCCTCTTCCCTCTCTTCTCCATTTCTCCCGCCAAAGCCCCGCCTCCTCCCCCTTCCGCCCGTCATGCCGCCGAAGAAGTACGTGATGCCCCGCGCCGCCATGGATCCGACAGCCGCCGCCGTCGCCCAACCGAAGCAAAGCAAGCCGAGGGTGCCGCTGTCCAAGCCCCCCGGCATGAGCAACGCCGAGTGGAAGGCGGATGTGGAGCGCCGGGAGGCCGTCACCGCCGACAGGCGCAACGGGGCCAAGAAGGTCGGGGAGAGAGCGGCGCATGCTGCGGCTGCGGCGGCGGCGGAGCATGCGGCCGAACAAGCCGACGCGGCGCGCGCGGCGATGATGAATCCACCCGGTGGGCACCCGTACGCGGCCTGGAGCCAGCAAAGCGTCGGCTCTCCGGCCGGGTTCTCGTCGTCGCCGCACCCATGGAGCACGCCGTCGCCGGGCTATGCCGATGGCGACGCCCATGGTGGCTTCAACCCCAACATCACCTTCCCCCATGGGCGCCCAGTCCAGCGCACGCCCTCGCCCGCGTTCGCTGGCGTGCAGTACCCGCCCTACACGTACTCGCCGTCTGACTATGCAGCCTCACCGACGCCACCACTTCGCCGCGGCCTCTACTCGCAAGCCTCCTCCTCGTCGCATCTCGGCGACGCCGACGTGACAGAGGCCAACATGGAAGACATCATCGCAACCGGCTCGGATGCCGCCGCCGCTTCCCCCGGGTTCACTACCCAAGACGGCTCGATTGACATCGGCGACATGGACGACGAGCTCGACTACGGCAAGGAAGAGCCGAAGGAGGAGGAAGAAGAGGAGGAGGAGCCGTCGCCGACGAGGAAAGGCAAGAAGAAGAAGAAGAAGAAGGCCAAGACCAGCGAGCCGCGCATCAAGTGGGCGTCCAAGGAAGAGGAGTGCCTCGCCGAAGCGTGGAAGGTCGTCTGCCTCGACCCAGTCACCGGCACGAACTAGAGCATCGAGACGTATTGGGCCCGCATCAAGGCCGAGTTCGACGAGCGGAAGCTCGTCGACCCCTACTTCAAAGGCGTGCACATGAAGCGTGGTCGAAGGCGATGGCGAACCATTGGGGGCTCATCCAAACGGCGTGCAACAAATGGCATGGGATCGTCAAGGAGGTCGCGGCTCGCCCGGAGGGCGGCACCAGCGTCGAGGATCAGGTATAGCACGCCATCCTTACTGTCGCCTTTCGTTGTGTGTGCGCCCTCTCGCCGTGCGCGTGCCGACTGATGTTCTTTTCCTCAGCGCAGCTGCTACGCATGTTCGCCATGTTCCACGATTACAACAACGATGTAGAGTTCAAGTACCTTCACGTCTTCAAGCGGATTGACAAGTGTGAGAAATGGGCAGGCGTCAGACGCACCCTCGCCAAGGCCAAAGAGACGTACAAGCCGGACGCGCCGACCGCGGGCGCGTCCGACGGACGCCCGGACGGCAACAAAGGTGCCAAGAAGGCGAAACACGCCGAGTCGGCTGCCGCGCGCGTGCAAGAGTCCATCGAGCACTGCCTCGCCGACGCCAAGGCCAGGGCCGCCCAGCGAGAAGAGAAAACTAAGGCTCGAACGTTTGATGCACTCCGTCCGCGTCCTTCTTTTTTGTACGCCGAACTACTGCGTGTCCTTTCGCCGAACTATTGCGATGATCACCTCTTTGTGGTTTTTTTTGAGCGGAAACCATGGGGTTCGAATA
>NC_041383.1:710129654-710177237 GCF_002162155.2 Triticum dicoccoides
CCCCCTGCGCGCGCCGCTGTCATTGACAAGGCTGGGCCGGCTCCGGTACAGGAGCGGCGAGAGCTACGAGTGACGGCTCATTCTGGTGACGCCAGTGGGCGTTCAATGGCCCAAGGATCTCAATGTACTTTGGTAAACTTTATTTATAACAGATCTGACAACAATCCAAAAGGAGAGGTAGCACAAAAAACACAAGTAGGAAGGCAAACCGGCACGGCAGCAGCGCAGGAGGGGGGGAATATGCTGCTGCCTGTGTTGCGTATGCTGTGGCTGTGCTACTGCTTAGGAGAAGGGTAATGAGCTGAGTTACAACCAGCAAGTTTGTACTGGAGCACAGCAGCTGAAAGAAACGGTTTCAGTTCAACAGCAAACCAACTCAGCCCACTAGGATTGTTTCCAGTTGGGTGCCAGGTGTAACATACAAATATCCATGAATGTATATGCACATCTGGACTAGCAAGTACATCTTGTTCTACTAATATTAAGAGCGAGCGAGGTCACTTGATCCATACACATTTTACTTCTACACAGAGCAGAGAAGAGAAGAGCCATCGTCTCCTCCGCCTTACCCTTTACCCTTACCATACCATCCATCACTTGTCCAAAATGCACACGCCAAACTACCTACTACATACATACATTCTTCCACCTGCAGCACCTTGCTTGTGACATTACTACTTGATTACCCTAGCTAGTTGGTTAATTAGCCCTTCCTAAACAAGCAACCATCGCATCGCATCAACAACCTTCTAATACCTCGGCTCATCCCGCGGTGCCGGTAACTCTGCTCCTCCTCCTCTCCTTCCCTGCAAAACAACCCAGAAACGCTCAGTACTAGGCACGCCTTCAAAACAAACAAAATGCCAACACTCTTCCAGGATAAGCGATGACAAACAAACAAGCGCGTACTTAGAAGGTGGCGCCGACCTCCCCGGCAATATCTGCTTCCGCACAGGCACTCGAACGCCTTCACGGGCTGCCTCTCGTCGTCGAAATCTATGCCGTAGTCCTGAAACCAGCAAACAACATCTCACTAACCATTCCTGTTCTGTTGCAGCTCTAGTGTCCAAAGTGTACATTTTTTTTCATCTTGCAGCAGAGACACACTTTCCACTTCTTAAAAGATAAGTACGGAGTACAAATGAAACCAAATTCTTGGGGATGGGATCAGTAAATGGAAGATAAAGCCAACAGTTGTAAACACATATGATTGCGATCAGAGACATAGTACTGGCATTGATGCGGTCATGCGAAGGAAATTCTACAAAGAAATTGATCACTGGATATACATGCATTCAGAGAGAAGACTTGAGAAATAGAACAGCAACCTCAACCTCACTTAGACAGCAACAACCTATACCATGGGATTCGTTAACCTTTGCAGGTACACAGGATTTGGCAGTCTTCCTCATTCAGACATTTGTCTATATGAACAAAAGTTGCATACATGCTGCATCAATAGCAAGAAACTGTATAATGCACATACCCATGTCAGTTCCTCAAAAGCCTCCACCTTCTTGCTTGTGAAGAATGCAACCTGTTTTATGAACAAGAAAATAAAAATAAGATCATCACCTTAGTGTGTCTATCTTATGGTATGGTATTTTCAGAGCCTGCTACAGGTACATAACAAAGTTGTGGAGTGCAGCTTACATGATAATACTGATGATCAGGAGTCTCCACTTCAATAGGAATCATCGCTAGATTTGCATCACAGCATCTACATGGAGTGTTACAACCAGATCTTTTTTAGGAAGACAATTTAAAGTTAAGCATTGCTACATTTGCATCACAGCATCTACATGGAGTGTTACAACCAGATTTTTTTTAGGAAGACAAAATAAAGTTAAGCCTCTTTCCCTTTGCTGTCATTTAAAATGAGCATCCTAAACATGACTGTTAAGAAAAAGCGCACACCTGTGGTTGATGAATCTGCCAACATTCCCATAGAATGTTCCATCTAGGCATAAAGCCTCTTCATCCTTCGGCTCCCCTCCAGAACACCAACCGGCATCCAAAAGTATTGGATGTGTATACCTAGCATTCTGCATATTTTGAATGGCCCTTTCATGCAGTTCTGTATGTGTTAGTATCTCCCCAGCATATTCACAAACAAAAGTGCCTTTTGGCAAATCATCGAGTGTGCGAAGCCCCCAACCCCTCCCTTCTTCAGTAAAGAACACCTAGTAGATAATAAAAGTACCAGTCAGGATGCTGCATATGGCAAATAAAGGAAATGTGCCATTATATTGCCCCAACAGTCTACGTTTACAAAAACATTAAATGTTACCTGCAGATTGCATCTTATGCCACGCTGAACCACACGGTTACCACATTGCATGTTACACCCACATTTGCTCCAGCATTCCTTGATGAATTTCCTAACAAGGTGGCCCCTGCAAGGCTCTGGCGAGGCTTTGTTTCTAGACCTCTCAAGCGGGCAAGTTTTACAATACACCCTGTGATGTTCTTCTGGGAATCGGTTCATAGAGACACATTCATCAATGAATGCTGGCTTAACCAAACCGTCCAGTGTGTATGCATATTCACCCCCAGTTTCTCTTGCACAAGCACATGGTGCCGGTGAGGACAAGCAGTTGTCAAAGCATTCAGGGCAACAGTCTTCACTGCCAATCTTTGCAAGAAACATGCTAACAAGAGCATTCTGGGATACAGCATTTGTTGGCATATAATAAAAGGAAGGTGGGCATTTCTCTCTGCCAGATTCATCTGCAATCGATATCCTCACATTTTCTTCTCCCTTGGATATATCAGTTATGTCATGAATAGTCTTCGATACAGAAAGTGCCAAATGGTGTTGCTGGGCAAGGGTTGAATTTGCTGGACCACTCTCCAAGCCTTTCGAAACCAACGGTTCTTCTCTAGCTTTCTGTTTTCTATTTATACCATTCTCTGACAAGCTGCCATTACCAACAATATCTGATTGGGTATTATGCTCCACGGTATGTTCAGTGCCTTGTTGCACAATACACTGGCACATCTCAGTCATGATGCTGCGAATGGAAAAATCAGGAGAGCGAAGACATTTGTTTTCAACCATCTTGAAAACTGCTTCTAAAGCAGGCATGTGGAACTTTGATGGGTCTATATTGAATTTCAGAGACATCTTAACATCACCCCTAGGGGATGATGCTATATCAACATCTAAACAAGGTGCTTCCTGCACATTTCCAACTCCAGATCCCGTTCCATTGTTTATTGTGCTGCTCGCTGGCTCTACCGATAAAGTAGGCATTTCCCTATCTCTGCAACGCTGAATTGTCCTGTTTCTATCACCTATATAAAGTTAAAAGTTCAAAAGAGTAAGACCATTGCTCAGAAGAAAAAAATAACAGCAAGATGTGATTGATTAAAGACTTATTTAACATGTTAAAGCAAAGGTTCAGCAGGTGGAACCTCAAAAGTGCAGAAAGCCTTATTTAACATGTTAAGTTACCAAGCAAAGGTTGCAACCAGTGTTGGGAGCAATTTGTGAATATAAGAGCCCAGATGAACAATATACGAAACTGAACCGATCAATTGAAAGGTGTATGTTCTCTAAATGATGCTAGCAACCCCAACTTTATGCATGTGGAAAGGTATCTCACAAATTGTATTAACAAATCCTGATTCTGTACTTAACATATCTTCAATGGTAGGGATGCTAAAGGACAAGTGGCTTACTAAACAGAAAGTGTATTTTTTAAGCATGATATAAGGCCAGGATAGCACGAAGGGAACATCGTTCTTCTACTGCTTAATTGGTTAAAACACTAAAATGACCACCCAGTGCATAGACAATGTCAAAATGTCATGATCTGAAAATAAAAGACAGGCAATATGCTCAACGTGTCGTCTATAGCACCGGGACAAAATGATGAATGAGTTCAGATTGTCAGTGCGAACCTTCTGAAATCTGTCTAGGAGTTTGTTCAGGCGTAGGCAATGCCAAAAGCTCCAAGGATGGCGCACTGCGCTTGCGCGAACGGTGAATCAAGCCAGGTTGCACATTCAGACAGTCCACTGCATCCATGTCGACAGGTTCAGGCTTGGGCTCTCTCAGGAAGACAGGCTGCTGAAAATCTTCATCCATCATCTGCATCTGCATCTGCCTCTGCTTGCTTAGCGCTCTGGTCTGTGTAGGGGAAGCGGCTTGAGTTGGGTGAGCGCCAAGGGGGTTTGCTCTGGGACCAGTCCCTGAGCGTGGTGCGCTGATGTGCTTATCCGGGTCCTTGCGGACGACGGCGAGGGAGGTAGAAGGGCGCTGGTCGTCATCCTCCGGCGTGAACATTTCCGGCATGGTGCCTGTCTCCTCCAGCTCCAGATCGAGCTCCCCCTGCCCCTGCACCTGATCCCCGCCATTGGCTGGCCCGCCGTTCGCCTGGAAACAGAGCAACCATTTCATCAGCTCCTCCGACAGCGGGGGTTCTCGGTATGGATGGATGCCGGAAGGGGGGCAGGAAGGAAGGAAGGGAGAAAGGGAGGGACCTGTTCGTCGAAGATGGCGTCGGCGAGGGCGCGGTAGGACTCGGCCTCGATGAGCTGCCAGTTGTCGTCGTAGAGCTCGATCAGGCGCTTGAGGACGGGGGCGGTCTGCTCCCTGGGGATGCCGAGGAGCTTCATGGCCTTCACGGCACGCCGTGCCCTCACGTTGCGGTTACCTCGGGAAGAACCCATCTTCGATCCGGTCCGATCAGATCCGATTCACAGCGGCGTCGCCATTGCTAGGGTTTGCAAGAGGAAGCTTGGGGATTGGCCTGGCTGGGGTTTGTGGGCGGTGGCTGGCTGGTTTCCCCTCTCGCTTCCTTGGCGATTCGCCGAGTGTCAGTCGCTCACAGTGATGCTGAGTCCTGATCGGTGGGTGTGGTCGGTGGAAGAAGACAGGACGCCTCACTCCTTCACTGCCTACTCTACTCGTCCTGCTCCTATCCTATCCAACCCAGCAATTACTTATTTAGCTGGATTGAGATAGCCATTTTTTTTGTTTGGTTGTGTGGATAAGGTTAGCCCATATTTTGTTTGATTAGAAGGATGAATCATTAGTTGGAGATAGCCATTTTTCTGTTTTCAATATGAGGCAATCAAATATGATATGAGAACATTTGTAGAAAATTAGCATTATACCCAAACAAATTAATCAGTTGTGCAAGCTAACTTTAACTTCAATACACATCATAGTTTAATATTTGCACATATAAAACACAAGTGCATGGAGCTCATAGTTCGACATTTCATATAAAACTAGATCAAATGTATATAGTTATACAACCCATGCATAGTTCAATGTTTTCGTTCTAATCACAAGAACAAGTCCATACAACCCATAACTCCATTGTTTTGGTTGTCATCAAAAGCATAAGTCAAACACCCATATAAACACATCATGCTTCGGCTTCAGGAAAGGTACTCTTCACATACCTAGAGATCCAAACCTTTCTTTGAACATCCGCAAGACCTTGAATGTTGTCGCAACACGAGGATTGTCAACCAAATAGGCATAGTAATGAGCAAGAAAATCCACATCAAAGCCAGATAGTTCTTTCATCTCATCCCAAAGGCCATAAGTGGTGAGGTTAGCGTTGCTAGCTAGTTTCTCAATGACAACAACAAGCCTTTCACTTGAAGCCATTATGGTTGCAACCATCATGTCTTCTACAGAAGGATTAGTTTTGGCTTTCTTTAACTTGGGAGCAGCTGACTTGTCACAAGTGTGTGATTGGGCAACCTCTTCATTTGTGGTAGCAGCTTTGTTGGTTCTCTGTTCTTCAAGATCAATCACCTTTGTAGCTAAAGGGTCACTCGTGCCTTTTGCGTATTGCCCCGTAGCCATGCTTGCTCCAATGATAATCATCATCTCCTCATAATGTTTAATAGGCTTGTTTAGGAAGGATTCATCTTCCTTGTGGTCCCTCATTAACAAAAGTAATCATTTCATCAAGGAATGGGAGTATAAGTAAATTCCAGCTAATGCATGAAAGAACACATTTCAACAAGAATTTGGCTATAAAAGTGCTCATTCCAGCAAATAAATGGAGTATAAATAAGTTCTAGCAAGTGACATTGCATGCAAGAAATCATTTCAGAAAGAATTTGGAGATAAAAGTACTCATTCCAGCAAGGAAATGGAGCAGTGATGACCCACAAGTATAGGGGATCAATCATAGTCCTTTCGATAAGTAAGAGTGTCCAACCCAACGAGGAGCAGACGGAAATGACAAGTGGTTTTCAGCAAGGTATTCTCTGCAGAAAGACACGGTAAGCAGAAAGTGAACGGCGATCCGAAGGATCACTAGCCCATGTAGCATCTGAATAGGCCTGGAGTTGTAACGAGCTAGAACGAGGAAAGAAGAGACGGTGAGATATCATGCCACGAATATATTGTAGAACACGAAGAAGGTGACTATAGTGAACCGAAGTGGGAGAAGAAACAAACTAACTCAGGATATGGACAGGATAGGAGATATCCGGATGAGTGACAACGAGATAGACAAGGCTCCCAACAAGATGACTATAACGAGTCGGATCGAACAAGGGCTCACCATCAGTAGCACGAAGGTGAACATTAAGCTCCATAGGAGTCTCAACAGTGCGCTCATCACTAAGAGTCGCACGAGCAAGAAGATCCTGGATATATTTTTCTTGGGAAATAAAAAAGCCATCAAAGGTGGAGGAAATCTCAATCCCAAGAAAGTAACGAAGTGGACCAAGATCAGACATAGAAAACTGCTCACTGAGACGAGCCTTGACAAAGGCAATGTACTCAAGATCATCGCTGGTGATGATCATGTCATCAACATATAGAAGAAGAAGAGTGCGACCACGAGCAGAAAGGTGGACAAACAGCGCTGGATCATGGACACTGGGTAAAAAACCAGCTGCAGTGACAACTGATGCAAAACACTCAAACCAGGCGCGCGGGGCTTGCTTAAGGCCATAGAGAGAGCAATGAAGACGACAAACCATGCCATCAGGAATTGAATACACAGGTGGTGGCTGCATATAAACTTCCTCACGCAACTCACCATTAAGAAAAGTATTCTTAACGTCAAGCTGAGACACGGACCAGTGGCGAACAGACGCCATAACGAGAAGTGTGCGAACAGTGGTCATATGGGCCACAGGAGCAAAGGTTTCATCGTAATCCCGATCATGCTCCTGCTGAAAGCCACGAGCCACAAGACGAGCTTTATAACGCTCAAGAGAACCATCAGAGCAATTCTTAATCTTATAGACCCACTTACAAGTGATGGGGCAAACACGAGGAGGAAGAGAAACCAGATCCCACGGGGCAGCAATCTCCTCTACCATGGCAAACTGCCATTCAGGATGAACAATAGCATCTCGATAAGAAGCCGGCTCAACAACGGTCGAAAGACCATAGCGAGAAGGAGAATATCGATCAGGGGGTGGACAAGGCCGAGAACGAAGACCATAAGTCGGCTAAGAGGAGGAAGACGACACATCAGAAGTAGAGGCCACATTAGTAGACTCATCCACAACACGTCGACGACGAGTATAATGGAAAGGAAAGGAGGGGAGAGGTGGAATCACTGGAGGTGGAGACGGGGAATGTATCGGTGATGAAGGTGGGGAAGAGGAAGATATTGGTGATGAAGGTGGTGATTCATGCGATGAGGAAGGAGAAGAAACCATAGGAGAGGGCGGTGTCGGATCTGCAATAGCGGGATGAGGAGGAGGAATATTGGGCACAAAGGGAGGTGTATCCGGAAAGGTAAGACAAGAGATGTCCTCCGTGGAAAAGGCCGAGGAGGATGGCTGAGGGTAGTAGGGACGAGACTCATCAAAGGTGACATCCCGAGAAATACGCATCCGATGACTGGCGGGATCCCAACACCGATAGCCCTTATGCTCATCACTGTATCCGAGAAAGACACACTCAACAGACTGAGCGGTCAGTTTGGTGCGTTCACGAGGGGCAAGCAAAACATAGCAAACACAACCAAGCAAGCGAAGCGTCGAATAATCCGGAGAATGACCAGAAAGACGCTCAAGAGGAATACCACCCTGTAGAGCAGCAGATGGCTGAATGTTGATGAGATAGGTGGAAGTGGTAACAGCCTCAGCCCAGAAGTGAGGCGGAAGAGAGGCAGCGATCATCATCGCACGTGCTATCTCAAGAAGGTGACGATGCTCGCGCTCAGCCACACCATTTTGAGCATGAGTACCAGGACAAGAGAACTGAGCAAGAGTACCCTGCTCAGCAAGGAATCCTCGCAGAGCATGGGAGATATACTCACCAGCTGAATCTATGCGAAAAACGCGAATAGGAGTAGAAAACTGGGTATGAGCCATGACAACATTTTTTTTGTATATAGATAAGACCTCACTACAGGAAGATATGAAAAATAGATCCATGTGTACCGAGAAAAATCATCTATAAAGATAATATAGTAACGATGACCCCCTTTAGAAGCGAAGGGAGCCGGACCCCAAACATCAGAGTGAACGAGATTAAAAGGGCGCTCAGACACTGACTCACTATGAGGATAAGGTAGCTGAATCTGCTTGCCAAGCCTACAACCTAGACAATCCAACGAAACGTTACCGGAGACAGACCCCAGAACACCGTGATGAACCAAATAGGAGAGACGAGAACCACATAAATGGCCAAGACGATTATGCCACTGTTGAAAAGAGCTGGTAGATGTAGTAATAGGGGCTATGAGACTGGAGGCGGTGGCAGCGGAGGGAAGACGCAGCCAGTTAAGATCCCAGAGACCATCAGAGCATCGAGGTCTAGCACCAAGCAAAGCGCCCGTGCGACGATCCTGAACAGAACACGAATCAAAGTCGAGAATGACCCTACAGCTAGAGTCTACAATCTGACCACCAGATATGAGCTGCATGGTAAGTCGAGGAGCATGAGATACAGAGGGAACATGAAATGAAGAAGTGCTAAGAGTTCCTCGACTTGCTACAGGGAGGGGAGTGCCATCAGCCGTAAGAACGCGAACAGGAGACTCGACAGGTCGACAGGTCGAACAGAGGTCAAAGTGGAAGAATCATACGTCATATGAAAAGACACTCCAGTATCAAGAGTCCATGGGGATATACCTGAATGGGTAGAAGGTGGTTTCTCATTGCTAGAAGAGTGATACGTCTCCAACGTGTCTATAATTTTTGATTGTTCTATGCTATTATATTACTTGTTTTGGATGTTTATGGGCTTTACTTTACACTTTTATATCATTTTTGGGACTAACCTATTAACCGGAGGCCCAACCCAAATTGCTATTTTCTTGCCTATTTCAGTGTTTTGAAGAAAAGGAATATCAAACAGAGTCCAAACGGAATGAAACCTTCGGGAGAGTTATTTTTGGAACGGAAGCAATCCAAGAGACTTGGAGTAGATGTCAGGGAAGCTTCAAGGAAGCCACGAGGGTCCAGGGCGCGCCCCCCACCCTTGTGGGCCCCTCGTGGCTCCCCTGACTGACTTCTTTCGCCTATATATATCCATATACCCCAAAAACATCCAGGAGCACCATAGATCGGGAGTTCCGCTGCCGCAAGCCTCTGTAGCCACCAAAAACCAATCGGGACCCTGTTCTGGCACCCTGCCGGAAGGGGGGATCCCTCACCGGTGGCCATCTTCATCATCCCGGCGCTCTCCATGACGAGGAGGGAGTAGTTCACCCTCGGGGCTGAGGGTATGTACCAGTAGCTATGTGTTTGATCTCCTCTCTCGTGTTCTTGAGGTGATACGATCTTGATGTATCGCGAGCTTTGCTATTATAGTTGGATCTTATGATGTTTCTCCCCCTCTACTCTCTTGTAATGGATGAGTTTTCCCTTTGAAGTTATCTTATCGGATTGAGTCTTTAAGTATTTGAGAATACTTGATGTATGTCTTGCATGTGCTTATCTGTGGTGACAATGGGATATTCACGTGATCTATTTGATGTATGTTTTGGTGATCAACTTGTGGGTTCAGTGACCTTGTGAACTTATGCATAGGGGTTGACACACGTTTTCGTCTTGACTCTCCGGTAGAAACTTTGGGGCACTCTTTGAAGTACTTTGTGTTGGTTGAATAGATGAATCTGAGACTGTGTGATGCATATTGTATAATCATGCCCACGGATAATTGAGGTGACATTGGAGTATCTAGGAGACATTAGGGTTTTGGTTGATTTGTGTCTTAAGGTGTTATTCTAGTACGAACTCTATGATAGATCAAACAGAAAGAATAGCTTCGTGTTATTTTACTACAGAGTCTTGATTAGATCGATCAGAAAGGATAACTTTGAGGTGGTTTTGTACCCTACCATAATCTCTTCGTTTGTTCTCCGCTATTAGTGACTTTGGAGTGACTCTTTGTTGCATGTTGAGGGATAGTTATATGATCCAGTTATGTTATTATTGTTCAAAGAACTTGCACTAGTGAAAGTATGAACCTTAGGCCTTGTTTCCTAGCATTGCAATACCGTTTACGCTCACTTTTATCATTAGTTACCTTGCTGTTTTTATAATTTCAGATACAAAAACCTATATCTATCATCCATATTGCACTTGTATCACCATCTCTTCGCCGAACTAGTGCACCTATACAATTTACCATTGTATTGGGTATGTTGGGGACACAAGAGACTCTTTGTTATTTGGTTGCAGGGTTGTTTGAGAGAGACCATCTTCATCCTATGCCTCCCACGGATTGATAAACCTTAGGTCATCCACTTGGGGGAAATTTGCTACTGTCCTACAAACCTCTGCACTTGGAGGCCCAACAACATCTACAAGAAGGTTGTGTAGTAGACATCAAAGAGTCAGTCACGGAATCTATAGAAACTGTTGGTGAAGAATCCCAAGCATCAAGCAGGCATCGTAGTTGTGCAATCTCACACATAGACAGCGACACGGCAGAGGTCAAGGTAGAAACACTTGTCGACGAACCTTTATAAACACATCATGCTTTGGCTTGAGGAAAGGTACTCTTCGCATACCTAGAGATCCAAACCTTTCTTTGAACATCCCCAAGACCTTGAATGTTGTCGCAACGCGAGGATTGTCAACCAAATAGGCTAGTAATGAGCAAGGAAATCCACATCAAAGCCATGCAGTTCTTTCATCTCATCCCAAAGGCCATCAGTGGTGAGGTTAGCGTTGCTAGCTAGTTTCTCAATGACAACAACAAGCCTTTCACTTGAATCCATTATGGTTGCAACCATCCTATCTTCTACAGAAAGATTAGTTTTGGCTTTCTTTAACTTGGGAGCAGTTGACTCGTCACAAGTGTGTGATTGGGCAACCTCTTCATTTGTGGTAGCAGCTTTGTTGGTTTTCTGTTCTTCAAGAGCAATCACCTCTCTATCTAAAAGGTCACTTGAGCCTTTTGCATATTACCCTGTAGTCATGCTTGCTCCAAGTTAATGATCATTACTCACTTAGGAATGATGTTGTTGGCAATTTGTTTGCCAAGTTTGTTGGTGCCCAAAGTGGTTTGAAATAGAAAAGACCATTTGGGTTGCCAAGCCTATTGTGACTAACTTCTTAGGACCCAACTTGGTTGGGGACCGCCAAGCTCAAACTTGATCAATATGTGTGTGGAGGACATTGGAGATCTGGCTAGTTCATGAAGAAAAGGATATCCATCATTTATTTGTTCGAGCCAAGTCATGTGGATTATCTTAATAGTATCTATCCAATGTTCCTCTTTGCGGTAATTTGTATTTATATTGCTCACATTGAAAGTTACTCGCCCCTTGCATGTTTAGGTTTTGTATCTAGCATGTGTAGGTTGCTTTGCACATCATATAGTGGTGTTTGTAGGCTTGAGCCTTATTGTATCATATTTGAATCTTGTTTGGCTTTTGTGAGATATTAGTGGATCATCACATTATGGGGGAGTGTTATGTTTTGTGCACATCACAAACCCAAAATGTGAATATGAGAAATACCACCTAGTATTCATATTCAATATTATCTAGTCACTATGTGGTATGTCAAGATCATTTGAAATTCAAATTATCAGAGTATTCATTTTATCTCTTGTTTGTTTTTATTTTCCTCTATACCGTGCTTCTCGTGGTATCCAGGAAGTTATAACAGAAAAGTTCTGGATACCCCATGCACACTGGGTCTTCTGAGCCCCGTGCACATGGGGTACTGCATAACTTTCTGGGCACCCCATGCACACGGGGTACTGCATAACTCCCTGGGTACCCCTTGCGGATGGGGTCCATTGGGCAGAAATGCCCACCCGACCAAGTGCACTATGAAACTCTTTTCTTATGCTTTCAATTATGATTTTGATCTTGTGCATCTTCAAAATCTACCACCGAGTGTTAATTCCAAATACCATTGTTATTCTCTTACAATTGGTATTTCTTCATGTGGTAGAACTTTATGATCATCTTCTTCTTGGCTCGTGCTTCAACTTGCCTTATCTCACTACTTGTTCTATCTACTATCTACTTAAGTGAGATAAACCTTTGAGCATGCGTGTAGTGTATATCCTATGCTCATTGGTTGTTGCTTAGTTCATATATTGTTCTTTGTGTGCGGTCTTGTGTCGATTCGTCACTTTGATATATTTTGGACAACTTGAATGCTTAGTGTTATTATTGGTGCATCGTGTATGTGTTCTCCTGTCCAAATTGTATCTCTTTGGATCTTGTTAGACTTGTGCATGCATATTTACTTATATACTTCTTCATGCCTTGCTTGCTCTACGTGATCCTCTATATAGGGTAAACTCCATAATATCCCTAAATGATTAAAGATGTGCTTGAATTTCGAGTTCATATCCATATGCACATATTTAATGTGGAGTTTGCCCTATGTGTTGTAGTTGAACTAATTACTTCGGACCCAATAAGTTTGGGGACCAAATTGTACCTTAATATGTTTTAGGTGCTTTGGAGAAGCACTGGATGCTTGGCTTATTCATGAGGAAGGTGGAGACACCGTGGAAAACTACTAGAGCCAAGCTTGGTTGATTCTTTGATTTGAGGGAGAACATAAATGAAAATCCGGTTCGATTGTAAGTGTTCCATTCTCATCATGAAACCCGGTTAACCAAAATTTGGGTCAATTTGTTGGATATGCATCAAACTCCCACACTTACTGTATTCTCAATAAATCCACGGGATGTATTGAGGAAACGGAAAATGTGGAGTGTGATGATAATAACGGCTTCCATGCAGACCAATTTGTTTCAAGTGTTGTAGGTGATGAGGCTCCTTCCCAAGCTACAAGTACAATGGGGATTGATCATATTCTTCCACTAGAAACACCCCATGTCCATGTAGAAGGAGTAAGAGCCCATCTTGTGGACCCACCACAAGGGAAGTCATCACCCCCAGCACAAGAGCAAGATGCTATGGGAGATCATGTACCTATCCAAGAACAAGATCAATTCCCTCATGTTCGCGTACTAGATCAAGGGCCCCTTGAACCAAAGCTCTCTTGGTAACAACTACTCACTTCATGCATTTATTTAAATTAGAGTTAATTAACATTGTGTATGTTGCATCACGACATGATTAGTACTTGTTGGTTTTGTGTTTCTTGCAAGAGATTAAACCTCCTTATTGCATCTATGAGCCATTTCAGAAGAAGCATATCATGAGGATCTATAAAACCATGCTCATGGTTCACTTATCCCAAATATGCCAATTAAGCAATTTATTGCATATCAAGTCCTCAAAGTGCTCTTATGTGCAATATTGATAAATTTGCAAAAACACTCATTTTGGTTGTGGTATTATCTCTCATGCTTAGTAATTCATTTTTATGCAAATGAGATCAATTTATGCCATGTGCCTTGTGCCATGTGCCATGTGACAACACTCTTATGCTAAAGAACAAGTTTGGATAATAATGGATTCATTCATGGATATCAAGTTCTTATCTTTTGTACCTTTTTGTGTGTGGAAGTTTCTTTGTGGATGCTCATCTTGATGATTATTTGCCACATAAGAAACTTATGCACATGAGAAAGTGCATATCTTTCTTTGATATCTGTTCGTTTTCTACCGGCCATTGGGATTGTCTCTTTTTGATTCTTTGATGGATCCAGTAAGAGGATGAGTAATGACTGGATAAGAAATTCACCGAAGCCATTCAAGACCGGTTGCACACACAATGTATTGAAACCTATAAGAAAAACATTAATGCCCCTTGAAGAGAACCTGTTACTTTCAGCCTGTATGTATTTCTTATATCTTTGCACTCATGCGTTTTTGGATATATTGAGACATTCTTAGCATGATGATCCTATTGGATACTTCCCGTATATCTAGTCCAAAATATGTTCTTTGGATCTTTTGAATGTGTGTCTCTCATGTTTTATCTTCTTGTCGCATTCTATGGATCCCTAATATAGTTTGAGCTCCTCCATTTATTCATAAATGGGTATGTGCATTAATTTTATTCCAGTCACATTTGAGAAATGCAAAGATTAAGGAGGAACTCATACTATATTGGCCTTCTAAATTTCTTCCATTTTGGCATTTGATGCCAACGGGGTAGAAGTTTAGAGGGTTTAGGAGAAGTGAGTTGGTTCATATCATTCATGCATATCTACATTTGTTGTGTTTGCTTGTTGCACGAATGTGTATATAGAGAAAACTTCACCAATTTCTTTCACGTGCATATATTGTGGGGGAGTTTGCTCTAGATAGTGTGGTTTTATTAGCATCAAATTCTTGTGTAGCATTTCGATGATACTACAACCGGTTTTGATAACATCAACTATCCTTGTGATATTTGAGGCTATCAAAACCACCTCAAGTATACGATTTATTCTCAGATAGATTGCATACTTGTTTTAAATTAATTATATAAACCCTCTTGTTGAGATTGTCATCAATCACCAAAATGGGGGAGATTGAAAGGGCACGTAGCCCCTAAGTGTGGTTTTGGTAATTAATGACAATCTCTATGGACTAATATTTTCATTGAGATATATTTTAAGGTATTGTCCATAGAAGGTGCATCAAGGATATTAGAAGGAATCAAGCATGGAGTTCATATATATGAAGATATATTTGCTCTAAGCTTTGGTATTTGATACGTCCATTTTGCATCATGTTTACCTACTGTTATTTATATTTTTTATGTATAATAATGCCTTTTGGAGTAATTCTAATGTCTTTTCTCTGATAATATGCAAGGTACACAAAAAGAGGGAGAATTCCGGCAGCTGGAAATCTGGACCTGAAAAAGCTATGTCAGGCTACCTATTCTGCATAACTCCAAATGAGGTGAAACTTTACTGGGAATTTTTATGGAATATATAAGAAATATTGGAGCCAATAAGTACCAGAGGGGGGCCACGAGGTGGGCATAACCCACCTAGGCACGCCAGGAGGCCCAGGCGCGCCCTGGTGGGTTGTGCCCTCCTTGGCCCACCTTCGATGCCCCTCTTCTGGTATATATATCATTTTTACCTAGAAAAAATAAGGAGAGAACTTTCAGGATGAAGCGCCGCCGTCTCGAGGCAGAACTTGGGCAGGAGCACTTTTGCCCTCCGGCGGAGAGATTCCGTCGGGAAACTTCCCTCCCGGAGGGGGAAATCATAGTCATCATCATCACCAACAACTCTCCCATCTTGGGGATGGCAATCTCCATCAACATCTTCAACATCACCATCTCCTCCCAAACCCCAGTTCATCTCTTGTGTTCAATCTTTGTACCGGAACTATAGGTTGGTACTTGTGGGTGACTAGTAGTGTTGATTACATCTTGTAGTTGATTACTATATGGTTTATTTGGTGGAAGATTATATGTTCAGATCCATTATGCTATTTAATACCCCTCTGATCTTGAGCATGATTATCATTTGTGGGTAGTTACTTTTGTTCATGAGGTCACTGGAGAAATCTTGTTGCAAGTAATCATGTGAATTTTATATGTGTTTGATAGTTTGATGGTATATGTATGTTGTGATTCCCCTAGTGGTGTCATGTGAACGTCGACTACGTGATGCTTCACCATATTTGGGCCTAAGGGAATGCATTGTGGAGTAGTTATTAGATGATGGGTTGCGAGAGTGATAGAAGCTTAAACCCTAGTTTATGCGCTATTCCATAAGGGACTGATTTGGATCCAAAAGTTTAATGCTATGGTTAGAATTTATTCTTAATACTTTCCTCATAGTTGCGGATGCTTGCGAGGGGGGTAATCATAAGTAGGAGGTTTGTTCAAGTAAGAACAACACCTAAGCACCGGTCCACCCACATATCATATTATCAAAGTAGCGAACACAAATAAAACCCATGATGAAAGTGACTAGATGAAATTCCCGTGTACCTCAAGAATGCTTTGCTTATCATAAGAGATAGTTTTGGCCTGTCCTTTGCCTCAAAAGGATTGGGCTACCTTGCTGCACCTTTGTTACTACTATCATTACTTGCTCGTTACAAATTATCTTGCTATCAAACTACTCGTTACTTATAATTTTAGTGCTTACAAAGAATACCTTGCTGAAAACCACTTGTCATTTCCTTCTCCTCCTTGTTGGGTTGGACACTCTTACTTATCAAAAAGACTACGATTGATCCCCTATACTTGTGGGTCATCAAGGCTCTTTTCTGGCGCCGTTGCCAAGGAGTGAAGCGCTCTTGGTAAGTGGAAATTTGTAAGCAAATTTTTTTACCATGTGCTGAAATTTACTGTCACTTGTTACTATAGAAAACAATCCTTTGAGGGGTTTGTTCGGGATATCTTCAACTCGATCGGAACCACAATTAGTCACCCCTCAACCTACTGCACCTACTGAAAATATTGGTTATGAAATTCCTTCGGGTATGATAGAAAAACGCTAGCTAATCCTTATGCAGGAGATGGAACCGAACATCCTAATATGCACTTGATATATGTGGAGGAAATTTGTGGATTATTTAAGCTTCCAGGTTTACCCGGAGATGAAGCTAAGAAGAAGGTTTTCCCTTTATCTTTGAAGGGAAAATCATTGGCATGGTATAGGCTATGTGATGATATTGGATCTTGGAATTGGAATTGATTGAAATTGGAGTTTCACCAAAAATATTATCCTATGCATCTAGTTCATCGTGATCGGAATTACATATATAATTTTTCGCCTCATGAAGGAGAAAGTATCTCTCTAGCTTGGGGGAGTCTTAAGTCAATGTTATATTCATGCCCCAATCATGAGCTCTAGTTAGCCAGTCATCTTATATGTGAATTATATCATGCCATCATTTTCTTATTACGTGTTAAATTTATCAACAATTTTAGTACATTCAATTACTCTTCCTGTGCATCAGCCATTCGGCATGATCATGGAAAAATCTGGAGTGGAAACAAGGTCTTCAGAGCAGATAATGCTATCTGACGAAGCGCATGTCTTGCTGGTTACCGATAGCTCCTCAGAGGAGGATTCAGAGACAGATGACCAGTCATATTTTCCCCCCGAGGTGCATGCCCTAACTTGGCAGGGTTATGTTGCTCATATCGTGTGTATGGTATCTTGCATTGCTATGTCATTTTCTTAGTTTAGACATGCTTTGTGTGAATGCCACCTGTTTAGTGTCTAATTACCATATATGTGAATTATGCAATGCCATCTTGTTGCAAGACATTATATATGTGAATTATGTAATGTTATCTTGTTGCAAGGCATTATGTATGTGAATTATGCAATGCCATGTTGTTTAGGCAAGTGTCATATATGTGAATTATATCATGCTGTCCTTTTTTGTATTTCTCATTGCTTTTGTCGACAATGTTTGTATATTCAACTGCTCTTCCTGTGCATCAGCCATTTGAATTGGCGATGGAGAAATCTGGAGTGAAAACAAGGTCTTCAGAGCAGACAATGCTACCTGCTGAAGCAGATATCTTGTTGGTTACAGATAGCTCTTCAGAGGAGAATTCAGAGGCAGATGACCAGTCCTATTATCCCCCTGAGGTGTATGCTCAAACTTGGCACGGTTATATTACTCATATAATGCATATGTTGTATTGCAATGCTTAGTTTTTACATCATATACACAATATTGAATGCCATCTCCTTAGTTGACACATCATATATGCGATTGCCCTGTGCTCACTTCCTTAGTATATAAATCATATATTTGAATTATGTCATGCCATGATGTTTACATAGACAGCATGTATCTGAATTATGGCATGCCAACCCATTTTCTAAAGACATAATATAGTTATATCATATCATCCTATTTACATAGTCATCATATTTTAAATTATGTCATTATATCCGTGAATTATATCATGCCATCATGTTTCCATCGACGGCATGTTTGTGATTTATGGCATGCCAACCACTTTAATAGACACATCGTATAGTTATATCATGTCATCCTGTTTACATAGTCATCATATTTTGAAGTATGTCATTCTATCCTGTTTAGTTAGCCATCATACATGTGAAATTGTGTCATGCTACCCTGTTTAATTAGCCATCATATATGTGAAATTATGTCCTGCTATTCTGTTTGTTGAGACAACATAAATGTGAATTATTTCATGACCTGTTTTCTTCCCTATTATCGATTGCACCTGTCTATCTTACAATGTCTGTACATTCAATTACTTTTCTTGTTTATCAGCCATTTCAATTGGAGGGAGTGACGGCAGTATTTGTGGGAGTAAAAACACGGTCTTCAGAAAAGATTGTGCTACCTGTCGATGCAGATAGAACTACGGTTGTACTTGCCCAAGAACCAGCCCCACCACACATAACCCACACTCATGCAGATTGTACCCCTACCTAGTTGGACAGAGAACCAGCTACACCCCTTCTAACCCCAACCCCAGCAGATAGACACCCAGTTCCTGTTGACACAACACCGTCTCCACCATAGAGCACCCAAACACGAGCAGTTAGTAAGGCAACTACAGTGCCCAAATCACGAGGACCACCACTCCGAACCCGAAGTCAATGCTTAAAGCAGAAGAAGAATTGTTCTCAGGTCAGGTTCCGTAGCTATGGTTCATACTACTTTGCTCTTGCATCATCCTATTTACTGATACCAACCAATTTCAAATTTGAAGGATGCAATTGAAACTCCAATGGCGCAACAGGTATGTTTTAAACCTGTTTCTTCAACGTGTCTGGCTGTTTGCTGTTGTAACTTGCTCTATGTTGATTTCCGTTTCAATTGAATAAACAGTTATGTTCTCATGCCATGCACATTACAAGTGTTGTTATTGCTGTGTAGTTTCCCACACTTATATTCTGTCTATGCTGCTTTGTCTTAAATAGATATGATTCAAACTGTATCTTTCTTGATTTGGCAACATAAACTAGAATGATATAGACCATACATTGACCATACTACATAGATATATGTTTGTTTCATGTTGTTATCCTGTCCACCTTACTACTGAATTGGTTTACCAAAATGAGTTTCATATACTACATTGTAAACCTTAGATGTGTTTGTTTGTTTCTCCTTTAGAACGCGGATAAAATATTGGAGAAGAGTACCCTGTTATGCAATGGTAAAGGAAGTAATGCAGATAAGGTTCAAGATAGTGAGACATCCCTGTTGGTCTCCAAGAAAGCTGATAAAAACTATATTGAAGACACTGAGACAACCCCAAAGTCCTGTCTTGATGTAGTGTTCGAGTTACTTGCTACCACTGCTGGCACCAACTCTTCGAACTTGTTGCCTGAATCAGTTCGGCTTCTTGAGTCTCAACTTCAAGCTGAAAGACATCGATCAGATGTTATGCGACAGGAAGTCGAAGGACTGAGGAAGTCCCTGCAGAATTCATATGCATACTTTCTGGTGCAACAGCAAGCGCTGGAGGACTTAAGCGCCAAACAAGAGAAAGTTAATAAGCTTGCTAAGCATCTTGCCAGCATTATGGGTACCTAGGATATTGTTTCTTGAGATCTTCTGAAGTGGTTTCAGTTCTAGACTTGTTTTGCTGCGGCATTTATATGTTCTTGTGTTCCCTATATTTGCATTGGTGGCGAACTTTGATGCCAGTGGATGTAATATGTGTAATAGCCGTGATAGCCTAGTGTAAGTTGCTTGATTATTTATTTCCTTGTTGTCTTGTTTATTTGTCTGCTTGTAGTCAGTGCAGTTCTTTTTCTACGGTTTGCTAGTGGCCGCAATAACCTATTTTTTAAAACTAGGCCACAATAACCATGGGCTAATATTTACTGTAGTGACACTGGACCTACGGGCCGTAGAAACAGTGGGCCTTCTACGGGCCGTAGAAACAGTGGGCCTTCTACGGGCCTTCTACGGGCTGTATCATCAATGGGCCTTATACGGGCCGTATGATTGATTGGCCAAACATGGGCCAAACAGACCGCATTCTGGCCGTAAACGGGCTAGAGTTGGAATCGTCCGTTCATGGGCCGACCATAACGGGCCATCGTTAATAGGCCGTATTTGATGACGCTATGAAAATGGCCCAACGTATTAACGGACCACAAACGGTCTGACTGTAACCACGGGCTAAATTTGGCCCACAAGCAGAAAATGACAGTAACGGGCCGTAAGTAAACGAATGCTGGAAATGAGCCCAAGAATAAATGGGCTCTGAGAAGGCCGAAAGATAACATGGGCTGGAAATGGCCCAACGGAATAACGGGCCGTTAATGGGTACAAAGTGATACACTATTCTATACGGGCCAGTTTCACCACGGGCTATTAATGGGTGTAAAGTGATACACTGTTCATTACAGACCAGTTTCACCACAGGCCGTTAATAGGCCAAGAGTTACATAGGGCCTCATATGGGCCGAAAGACGTCATGGGCCATACATGGGCCAGAAGTGAAAACGGGCTGGAATCATATTGGATGGCCCAGATGACGCTACTGGTCCTAATTCGAATAGGGCGTAACGGGCCTTGGGTTAGCGGGCTGTAAATGGGCTATATGCAAACATGCCATTAACATGCTTTCCATGGGCCGGCCCGCCACCTTTTGACCAAGTCAAACGGGCTGGCCTTTTCACAACAATGGGCCTCTGTTGGGCCGTGCCACGTGCCGACGTATCATAGGCGCCTTCTGTCCAATGAGTGGATGACATCTGTCCCAGCGATGAGCCGACACGTGTTTCCTCCAGCCAAATATGATTTTACACGTGGAAAATCCCCATTGGTCGGGGCTGTTAACGGGTTATCAGATCCAAAACCCGACCCGATAGCTTAACGGTGTTCCATTACGGTGGATGCCATGTGTCGGTCACCCTTGACGAAAGCACTTCTGTGACACGCGATTTATCGTCATGGAAGTGACACTTCCGTGATGATAATTTTGGTAATGTCATGGAACACTTCTACGACAGCACAGGTATGACTATCTTGATTCTGTCATAAATTTGTCATGGATGTACATGCATGACAAAAAATGCGACCTACTGTGACAAACACGTATCATCACAGAAGTGTATTTTTTTGTAGTGATAGAGGGGGGAAGAGTTGGTGATGAAGGCGGTGAAGTTGTTGGTGAAGATTGCGGTGATGATGATGGCCTCCGGCAGCATTCCGGTGCCACCGGAAGCAAGGGGGAGAGGGCCCCCTTCTTCTTCTTCTTCCTTGACCTCCTCCCTAGATGGGAGAAGGGTTTCCCCTCTGGTCCTTGGTTCCCATGGCGTGGGAGGGGCGAGAGCCCCTCCGAGATTGGATCTATCTCTCTGTTTTTGTGTTCTCAGATTCTGCCCCTTCACCGTTTCTTTTATATCTGGAGATCCGTAACTCCGATTGGGGTGAATCTTTCGCCCAGATCTTTCTCATAAAATTAGCTTTCTTGCAGAAAAATTAGAGCGTCAACCGCCTTACGGGGGCCCCACGAGAGTCCAGGGCACATCTGCCTCCTCGGGGCGCGCCCCCAATCTCCTGGCCCCCTCGGGCACCATCTCGCATTGATTTTACTTCCCAAAAATCATAAATATTCCAAAATAATTCTTCGTCCGTTTTTATCCCGTTTGGACTCCGTTTGATACGGGTTTTCTGCGAAACATAAAACATGCAACAAATAGGAACTGGCACTGGGCACTGGATCTATATGTTAGTCCCAAAAATAGTATAAAAAGTTGCCAAAAGTATATGAAAGTTGAAGAATATTGGCATGGAACAATAAAAAATTATAGATACGACAGAGACGTATCAGAGATGAACTAGGGTTTTGAGAGGAGGTGGTGCTGGTGAAGATGTTGATGGAGATTATCCCCCTCCCGATGAGAGGACCGTTGGTGATGACGATGATGATGATTTCCCCCTCCCAGAGGGAAGTGTCCCCGGCACAATAGCTCCGCCGGAGCCCTAGATTGGTTCCGCCTCGTGGCGGCGGAGTTTCGTCCCGTAAGCTTGCCCACGATTTTTTCCAAGGTAAAAGCCCTCATATAGCAGAAGATGGACACCGGGGGCCCACCAGGGGGCCTAGGAGACAGGAGGGCGCGCCCAGTAGGGGTGGGCACGCCCCCACCCTCCTGGGAAGGGTGTGGTCCCCCTGTTGTATTTCTTCCGCTCAATAATTCTTATTAATTCCAAAAAAGGTTTCGTGGAGTTTTAGGATTTTTGGAGCAGTGCAGAATAGGTTTCCAATGTTTGCTCCTTTTCCAGCCAGAATTCCAGCTGCCGGCATTCCCCCTCTTCATGATAAACCTTGTAAAATAAGAGAGAATAGCCATAAGTATTGAGATATTATGTGTAATAACAGCCCATAATGCAATAAATATTGATATAAAAGCATGATGCAAAATGGACGTATCAACTCCCCCAAGCTTAGACCTCACTTGTCCTCAAGCGGAAGCCGTTATCGGAAAATATGTCCACATGTTTAGAGATAGAGGTGTCGATAAAAATAAAAGACGGACATGAGGGCATCATGATCATTCTTGTAACAACAACATATAGATTTTATCATGTGATTTCTTATGCTCAAGTAACAATCAATTCACAATGTCAAGTATGGTTCAAAAACTTCATTGAGAACTAACAAACTATAATCTCAATCACTGAAGCAATTGCAATTTATCATAACATCAGAAAGAGTCAACAATAGAGCCTTTTCAGCAAGTCCACATACTCAACTATCTTGTAGTCTTCTATAATTGCTAACACTCACGCAATACTTGTGGTTATGGAGTTTCAGCGAGACACTGAGAAAGATAGGGGCTTATTGTGTTGCCTCCCAACATATTCACCTTTAGGTGATGTGAACAATAATAGCCCATGCTAACTTACATCCAATTGGATATATATACCATGATCTTTCAAACACGAGGAGCTTGCCAAAGGATAAAATGAAAAAGGGAAAGGTGAGGATCACCTTGACTCAAGCATAAAATAAAAGATAGGCCCTTCGCAGAGGGAAGCAGAGGTTTTCATGTGTGTTTAGGGTTGGATGCACAAAATCTTAATGCAAAAGAATGTCACTTTATATTGCCCCTTGTATGTGGACCTTTATTATGCAGTCCGTCGCTTTTATTACTTCCACAACAAGATCCCACAAAGCTTATTTTCTCTACACTAATAAGTCATACATATTTAGATAGCAATTTTTATTGCCTGCAACATGACAACTTACTTGAAGGATCTTACTCAATCCATAGGTAGGTATGGCGGACTCTCATGGCAAAACTGGATTTAAGGATATTTGGAAGCACAAGTAGTATCTCTACTTGGTGCAAGTAAATTGGCTAGCATGAGGGAGAAAGGCAAGCTCAACATGTTTGGAAGGTCAATGACAATATACTTTAACTGAGATGTGAGAAAACATAAACCATTACGTTGTCCTCCTTGTCCAACGTCAACTCTTTTAGCATGTCATACTTAATGAGTGCTCCAATCATAAAAGGTGTCCAAGATAAAATATTTATATGTGAACCTCTCTTTCCTTATCACTTCCTATTAATTGCAACGATGGCCAAAACTATGTTTATCAACTCTCAACAACTTTTCTGTCTCATACTTTCTATATGTGAAGTCATCGCTAACCATAAGATCAATATGAACTCTTTTATTCTTTCTACTTCCTCAAGATCATAGCAACATAGCAAAGCCCTTGACTCAACACTAATCTTTCTTATAGATAGCTCATAGACTCGATTACAAAAAGAGATCACAAAGCAAAACTCAAAACTAATTGATACCAAAACTTCAATCTACTAGATCAAGATACTACTAAAAGGATCGAACTAAATAAAATGGTAAAGATAGGAGTGTGATGGTGATACGATACCGGGGCACCTCCCCCAAGCTTGGCAGTTGCCAAGGGGAGTGCCCATACCCATGTGATTATGTCCTCGGAGGAGGTGAAGTAGGAGTTGTTGATGATGTAGGCTTGTCGTCCATCTTCCAAGGCATAGGCTCTCCATCATAGAAGGATGATCGAGTCTCCGGGATCCTTAAATCTGCAGCCAAACTCATCCTCTTGAATCTATATTCATACTCACAGTTCTGGTTTTGCAGGTCATAGATCTGGGCTTGGAGGTGCTCGATTTTCTCTTGAAGCTTGAAGATGGTCTTCCCAATGACTTTGGCATCCAACTTGTGGTTGTTGGTGAACTCCGTGATCATCATCTGGTTGGTGTTGAGTCCACGCTCCACCATCCCTTGGCACTTGAAAACTTGCTGCTCCACGGCTTCGAGCTTTGTCTCCATGCTTCCGGTACGTCTTGGTCCCTCCACATCATGGATGTGCAGCACCCCCTCATGCATCTCAATGGTTTGAGGGTGTTGCAGCACCTCCGCGAGATAGGGGTTGATAACCCTCTTGAAAAACTTGTCCTTGGGAGCGCTTGGATATGACATGATGCTCTAGAGCTGAAACAGAAACAGCTCGAAACGAAAACAGAGGATATTTGCATGATACGGTGGTAAAACCTTTGGGAGTATATATAATGAATTTTTACCGACCAAAATATGTAACTTGCAAGAAAACGGAGTCCGGGAGGCACACGAGGTGCCCACGAGACAGGGGGCACGCCCAGTAAGGGTGGGTGCGCCCTCCATTCTCGTGGGGGCCTCGTGTCCCTTTCGGACTACTTCTTTCTTCCTAAAATTCTAAAATATTCCTAAACTGATAAAAATTGCCATTGGAGTTATTTTGGAGTCGGTTTACTTACCGTACCATATACCTATTCCTTTTCGGAGTCTGGAACATTCTGGAAAGTGTCCATTATGTATTCCTCCGGGGATACGGTTTCAATAATATTAGTTTCAACCTTAATAGGATTACCTGAAATATAATGTTTAATTCTTTGACCGTTCACCACCCTCAGACTTGTGCCTTCGAAGTTGTTGATTTTTATGGCACCAGAATGATAGACCTCCTCTATAACATAGGGACCTTCCCATTTAGAGAGAAGTTTTCCTGCAAAAAATCTTAAACAAGAGTTGAATAATAACACATAATCACCTATGTTAAACTCACGCTTTTGTATCCTTTTATCATGCCAGCGTTTGACTTTTTCTTTGAATAGCTTGGCATTCTCATAGGATTGGGTTCTCCATTCATCTAGTGAGCTAATATCAAACAACCTCTTCTCACCGGCAAGTTTGAAGTCATAGTTGAGCTCTTTAATAGCCCAATATGCTTTATGTTCAAGTTCAAGAGGTAAATGACACGCTTTTCCATCAACCATCTTATATGGAGACATACCCATAGGATTTTTGAATGCAGTTCTATAGGCCCATAATGCATCATCAAGTTTTTTGGACCAATTCTTTCTAGATCTATTCACAGTCTTTTGCAAAATTAATTTGAGCTCTCTATTGCTCATCTCTACTTGACCACTAGACTGTGGATGATAAGGAGATGCGATTCTATGATTAACATCATACTTAGCAAGCATCTTACGGAAAGCACCATGAATAAAATGTGAACCACCATCAGTCATAAGATATCTAGGGACTCCAAACCTTGGAAAAATAACTTCTTTAAGCATTTTAATAGAAGTGTTATGATCAGCACTACTAGTTGGAATAGCTTCTACCCACTTAGTAACGTAATCAACAACAACTAAAATATGTGTGTAACCATTAGAGGCAGGAAAAGACCCCATATAATCAAAGCCCCAAACATCAAACGGTTCAATAAAAAGAGAGTAATTCATAGGCATTTCTTGACGTCTACTAATGTTACCTACTCTTTGACATACATCACAAGATAAGACAAACTTACGAGCATCTTTGAAGAGAGTAGGCCAATAAAAACTGGATTGTAGTACCTTGTGTGCAGTTCTATCTCCAGCGTGGTGTCCTCCATAAGATTCAGAGTGACACTTGCGTAGGATCTGTTCCTGTTCATGCTCAGGCACACAACGTCTAATAACACCATCTACTCCTTCTTTATAAAGGTATGGGTCATCCCAGAAGTAATGTCTTAAATCATAAAAGAACGTTTTCTTTTGCTAGTATGTGAAGCTAGGAGGTATAAATTTAGCAACAATGTAATTAGCATAATAAGCATACCAAGAAGCAGTACGAGAATTATTAATGACCGCTAATTGTTCATCAGGAAAGCTATCATCAATAGGTAGTGGTCATCAAGAACATTCTCTAACCTATATAAGTTGTCTGCAACGGGGTTCTCAGCTCCCTTTCTATCATTAATATGTAAATCAAATTCTTGGAGCAGGAGAACCCATCTAATGAGCCTAGGCTTAGCATCTTTATTTTCCATAAGATATTTAATAGCAGCATGATTAGTGTGAATAGTAACTTTGGAATCAACAATATAAGGTCTAAACTTATCACATGCAAACACAACTGCTAAGAACTCTTTTTCAGTAGTAGCATAATTTCTCTAGGCAGTATCAAGAGTCTTACTAGCATACTGGATAACATTCAATTTCTTATCAACTCTTTGCCCTAGAACAACACCTATATCATAATCACTAGCATCACACATAATTTCAAAAGGTAAATTCCAATCAGGTGGCTGAACAATAGGTGCAGTGATCAAAGCTTTATTAAGTATTTCAAATGCTTCTACGCAATCATGATCAAAGACAAAAGGAATATCTTTTTGCAATAAATTAGTCAGAGGCCTAGAGATTTTAGAAAAGTCCTCAATGAACCTCCTATAAAAACCGGCATGACCAAGGAAACTTCTTATACCTTTTATGTCCTTGGGACATGGCGTCTTTTCAATAGCATCAACTTTTGCTTTGTCAACTTCAATACCTCTCTCAGAAATCTTATGCCCCAAGACAATGCCTTCATTAACCATAAAGTGACACTTTTCCCAATTCAGGACAAGACTAGTGTCTTCACATCTCTGCAAAACTCGATCAAGGTTGCTCAAACAATCATCAAAGGAGGATCCATAAACGGAGAAGTCATCCATGAATACCTCAAAAGTCTTTTCACAAAAATCAGAGAATATAGCCATCATGCATCTTTGAAAGGTAGCAGGTGCATTACATAAACCAAAAGGCATACGTCTATAAGCAAAAGTACCGAAAGGGCAAGTAAAAGTAGTTTTTGATTGATCCCCCGCTGACACATGTATTTGAGAGAAACCAGAATAACCATCTAGAAAGCAGAAATGAGTGTGTTTGGATAGTCTTTCTAGCATTTGATCAATAAAAGGTAAAGGGTAATGATCTTTCTTAGTAGCTTTATTTAATTTACGGAAATCAATTACCATCCTATAACCTGTAATAATTCTTTGCGGGATCAATTCATATTTATCATTAGGAACAATGACAATACCTCCCTTTTAAGGAACACAATGGACAGGGCTTACCCAATCACTATCAGCGACGGGATAAATTATACCTGCCTCAAGGAGCTTTAGTATCTCCTTTCTTACCACTTCTTTCATCTTCGGATTTAGTCGTCATTGAGGATCTCTAACTGGTTTGGCATCTTTCTCCACTGTAATTTTGTGTTGGCATAATCTTTCTCCACTAATGCCCTTAAGATCATCCAAAGTATATCCAATAGCAGCTCAGTGCTTCTTCAGAGTTTTCAATAATCTTTCTTCTTCTTGCTCTGAAAGGTTAGCACTAATAATAACAGGATATATTTTCTTTTCATCAAGATAAGCATACTTAAGATTATCAGGTAATGGTTTGAGTTCAAACACGGGATCACCCTTGGGTGGAGGGGGCTCCCCAAGAATTTCAACGGGAAGGTTATGTTTCAGCACCGGTTCCTGTTTAAGGAACACTTCATCTATTTCCCTTCTTTCCTTCATAAACATATCATTTTCATGGTCTAGCAAATATTGTTCTAACGGATCAGTAGGAGGCACAACAATGGAAGCAAGACCAATAATCTCATCCTTACTAGGTGGTTCCCGATCACGAGGTTGTCTACGAAATTTAGCAAAATTAAACTCATGATACATACTGTCAGTGTCAAAACCGGCGGATCTCGGGTAGGGGGTCCCGAACTATGCGTCTAGGCGGATGGTAACAGGAGACAAGGGACACGATGTTTTACCCAGGTTTGGGCCCTCTTGATGGAGGTAAAACCCTACGTCCTGCTTGATTGATATTGATGATGTGGGTATTACAAGAGTAGATCTACCACGAGATCAAGGAGGCTAAACCCTAGAAGCTAGCCTATGGTATGATTGTTGTTATTGTTGTTGTCCTACGGACTAAAGCCATCCGGTTTATATAGACACCGGAGAGGGATAGGGTTACATAGAGTTGGTTACAATGGTAGGAGTTCTACATATCTGTATCGCCAAGCTTGCCTTCCACGCCAAGGAAAGTCCCATCCGGACACGGGACGAAGTCTTCAATCTTGTATCTTCATAGTCTTGGAGTCCGGCCGATGATGATAGTTCGGCTATCCGGACACCCCCTAGTCCAGGACTCCCTCAGTAGCCCCTGAACCAGGCTTCAATGACGACGAGTCCGGCGCGCATATTGTCTTCGGCATTGCAAGGCTGTTCCTTCTCCGAATAGTTTGTAGAAGATTGTGAACACCAGGATAGTGTCCGGCTCTGCAAAATAAATTCCACATTCCACCATAGAGAGAATAATATTTACACAAGTTCAATCTGCTGACGTATTTCGTGGCGTGACATCACACCACAACCAAGCCTTTACTTGAATCGTTTTTATTATACCGCCCCAACGCGTTTAGCGAAGCGGTTTCCTTGGCACGTCTTATCGAAGCAGAGATCATGTTCCCCTTATTCCGGGATTCTCATCAATACGGACGTGGGTAACCCAACCGCACCATTGATTGCGGCGCTTGGGAGAAAAGCGAGTTTTACCAGGCCAGTGGGGACGCATAATTTCGTCCGCCCATATATAAGGGGTTAAGGATCCACCTTTTTACCTACGCCTTCTTCCTCCTCTGCTTATCCATCTCCGCGCACTCGAGCTCCAGTGCCCAAGTCCGCACATCTCACCTCGTCCTTCTCCAGCCATGTCCGGAGTGGGAGGCAAGTGGATGGCCTCCTCCGTCACGGAGGGGCACATCGAGAGGTTGCGCGGCGCCGGATACCTGTCCAGCAACAACGCGCACCGGCTCCCCGACAAGGGGCAGCTCATACCCACCCCCAGGCCCCATGAGAGGGTGGTATTCCTTCCCCATTTCCTCCGCTGACTGGGCTTCCCACTTCACCCGTTTGTCCGGGGGCTCATGTTCTACTATGGCCTGGATTTCCATGATCTGGCCCCGAATTTCATCCTCAACATCTCGGCGTTTATCGTCCTGTGCGAGGCTTTCCTCTGCATCCAGCCCCACTTCGGCTTGTGGCTCAAGGTCTTCAATGTCAAGCCGAAGGTCGTGAAGGGGAATCAAGCGGAATGTGGAGGCGCCATGATGGGCAAGATACCCTACGTTACTTGGCTCGAGGGCGCCTTGGTGGAAACCGTCAAGGGGTGGCAATCGGGGTGGTTCTACATCACCGAGCTGTGTGACCCTAAATGGGCAGTGGCCCCCGAATTCAGATCTGGCATCCCCACATGGCTCACCTCTTGGAAGGAGAGTGGCCTGACTTGGGGCAATTCGGAGGAGCTAACCAGACTCCAAGCCTGCATCCAGAAGCTGGTGGACAAGAAGCTCAAGCTTGTCAACGTGGTCCAGGTCATGCTTATCCGCCGGATTCTCCCGTGTCAGCAACGGGCCTTTATATTGTGGGAGTTCAATCCGGCTCAGCACCGAACCTTGAGCGGGCTCTTCGACACTAGGTAGAAAGATGCCTGGAAGGTGCTCTTTAAGGGCGCCGAGGCTCCCGCATCCGCTACCAAAGATCGCGGATTCCGCTCGCAGCGTCAGGCTGACGAGGTAAATGATTTTACCCTTTACGGGACACTTGTTTTCCATAGTTTAATTCTATGCGGGATCTAAACTCCCTTTCCTTTAACAGGACTGGCTGAAGAAGGCCGAGCAGACTATCTGTCCGGCCCCCTTGCCAGAAGACCCAGTGGATGCCCGTCTAGCGGGGCTGCTGGTTCCGGCACCCCATGTGGTGCCGGAGAAGAAGGCCAAGAAGGAGGCCACGGGTACTCGAAAGAGTTCCCGTTTTCAGGTGTCCGATGACTCCGAGGCGGACTCCTCCCCCGAGGACGAGGAGGGGAAGAAAAAGGTCTCTCCCCCAGCGGGGGGAGGGAAGAAAAGGAAGGCCGCCCCAGCTAGGGAGGCCGAAGGGTCCAAGAAGGGAAGGACTCTTCCCCCGGACTATTTCGCCAACGCCGGAGACGACGACGAGGATTGGCCTCCAAGGGCCAAGCCCCTAGCAAGATCGTAAGTATCCGGACTCCCGAATGACTTCATGATTTTTCTTTTTGCCACTTGGTGTCTTTCTAACGCCGCATACAACCCTGCAGTCCGCCCAAGGACGATCTTCCCGCTTCGTCGAGCGGGTCCTTGGGCTCGTCGGATGTGAATAGCACTTCACTTCCAACCGCCTCCTCTCCCTGTGACGCTGACAATGTCGAGGTGGGATCCCAGAGAAGGACCCATCCGGAGGAGGAGGACCCGGAGGTGGCACATGGAGACCTCCCGGACTTCGTGCCGGACTCCGCACCGGAACCTGTAGTGGTTCCGGAGTCCGGCGGGCGGCCCCTTCGTACGAAGGGCAAGACCGTGGCGCTGATGGCCTCCGTCCAACCGGAGGCGCCGGATAACTTGCTGGAGGCGCTCAACGGCGCTTCCACCAAGGAGGAACACCGCACTGTCATGAGTGTGGTGATTCAGAAGGTCCAGCTCGCCAAAAGCGGGCTGACCGAAGCTTGCAGCAGCCTTCTATCAGGCTTTGAGGTAAGAATATTAATATATGTAAAATAGTACCGCATAGACAGTAGCCCCTGATGCTCGGTTCGGTGTTCGGAATGAAAAGCCGGACTGAGGATCTAAAAAGATATACGCAGGAGTCATAAAAAATATGTCGATATGGGATTGCAGGCTACGCTGCTGACCTCTGGCGCACTGACTGCGGAGGTCAATGCTTTGAAGCAAAACCTCGAGAGGTCCGAGAACGAGCTCGGCCGTGCCAAGAAGCAGCTCGAGGACAAAGAAGGTGAGTAGCACCTTATTAAAGTTGTACCTTACAGAAAAGGATTTGGTTGCAAAAAGAATGATAGGGATAACGTGTGTATTGCAGGGGCCACAAACGAGGTGGCGACCCTGAAGGAGGCGGTGTCCGTGGCCGAACGTAATGCGGCCGCGGAGCGCACCGAGCGAGAGAAGCAGGAGGCGCAGGTGGCGGAGGTACGGCAAGAGCTCCAGGCTCTCGTGGAAAAACACGAGAGTTTGGAGCTTGCGTCGGCTCTTGAGAGTGCCAAAGCCGCTAAGGCCGAAGCCTACAAGGCCCTCCAGGAAATCGAGGTGTTGAAGAAAATAGCGTCGGGTAAGGCATTTTTCATGCAAAGCAAGCATGTGGATGTGGATTACGTGTTACTTACCCGAATTCGGAGCTCTCCAGGAGCGTTCGCAGATCTGCCCCGCAGCGTGTCCGATGCTGCCGCTTTCTATAGGGCCGAGGAGGGCAGCTTGATGGAGAAGGTCTTCTGGTCTCAGTATGCTGAGGACGGACATCCGGTGCCCCTTAGCGACCAGCTGAAGCAGCTGGTCGAGCTCCACAAGGTGGCCGAACAGGCCATGAAGGGCCTCATAGTTCGGCTGTGGCCCAATGAGGCCATGCCTGGGAGCTACTTCGGCCCGGTGCGGCGGCTGGTGGATGCGTGTCCATGGGTTGAGGTCATCAAGCGATCCGCCTGTATTGAAGGTGCCCGTAGGGCCCTTGCCCGTGCTAAGGTGCACTGGGGCAAGATGGATGCTGAGAAGCTTGTGACGGACGCACCACCGCCGGGCAAGGAGTATCGCACGCCCGAGATGTATTACAAGAGTGTCCTAAAGGGTGCCCGCACTATTGCGGGTGAGTGCTCCAATGATGTAATATTTGAGTAGACTCGCATTTTGTTATCCTGTGCGCAGAAAACTTTGTTCATGTGCGCTAAGCAATGCTTGTTGATTTAAAATATTACCTTCTGTGCGGCTGTTTATCAAATCTGAGAGATGGCAAGTCATCGGCTTCAGCCCCCATGCCACGAGTGCTGGGGTGTTCGGGATAAATTTGAGCACTCTTGTTCCCATATTTGCGTCCATCTAGGGAGGCGCTCAACACGACGAACTAGGCAACCGGACTTATAATGCTTGAACACTCTCACTTAGCCATAGAATTCTATAATTTTAAATTTCGGCGAAGCCCCTAGTGTTCGGAAGGCCGAATTCGGGGCGCTATCCACGCCTGGGCCGGACATAGCCGGTTCCTCGCTCTAAGCGGCATAAGTCTTTAGGGACTCGAAAAACCTCTCGAACAGCGACCGGCTCTCGCCTCATCATGACGGTCAGTTTTAGCTTTCTCCACTGAGGCGTTAGCCCAGCTCAACTGGGGCGCAATCGAAGTGGTTCTCCCAGTGCTACCTTAGCCGATACAACGGAACGTAAGGTACCAAAACATGGGAGCCGGGCAAACCCAACTATTGACCCAAGACATGATTCGGAGCCGATGCATATAATGCTATAAGTTCGGGGTGCCGCACTTGTGAAAGTATTCAGACTTATCACACCATGATGTGGGGAACATAAGCCCCTGGTGTTTTTAGCCGTACTAAAGTGTACGGATGCAACATGTCGCAAATGAACATATGTATAAGAAAGAAATGCAATTATAAGCAAAAAGGTGCTGTATTGTTTTTATTCAAGATGTACTGCTATGAATGCAGAACGATACAAATAGTGCGATAAGCAAGGGATGGGACTATTAAACATGTCCCCCTCCAGGGGCGGGCTGCGTAGTGGTGTATAAAACAGATTTAATGCTTGTAAGGGAGACCACCTGGATATTCGTCGCAGCCTTTCTCCTTCCCTGGCTGTTGCATCGTGAGTTCGGCCAGTCTACTACCGGACAGGGCCTTTGGTGAACGGAGTCCTGTAGGTAAGAAAGAAAAAAGAAAAAAAAGAAATGACACACTTAGGAGCCCCTGATGTGGTTGAGCCGCATTCTGGGCCTGTCATGGTCGTGCCCCTTCCCCTATGCCCATGGTATCTCCAGAGCGTAGTGATGTACGCGAAGAACCAGTCTTGCGATCTTGCGAGGGCTGGGGTTGGGGCCGCATTGCTACGCGTGCTCGGAACACGCAAGGTGGTCTTGTTGTAGGTTACTTCGGGCGCATTTGGTCGTGTCCGGTCGCTTAACGGCCGGACTCGAGAATTGCCTTAAGAGGCTGCATTGTACTTCTGCCGCGAGAGCCGCTGTATGTTCCTCCGTTCAGAGGGAGCGCTCGGTGTTTCCGTTGACTGTGATGACTCCTCGACGGCCTGGCATCTTGAGCTTGAGGTATGCGTAGTGCGGCACCGCGTTGAACTTTGCAAACGCGGTCTGTCCGAGCAGAGCATGATAGCCGCTGCGGAACGGAACTATGTCGAAGATTAACTCCTCGCTTCGGAAGTTATCCGGGGATCCGATGACCACTTCCAGTGTGACTGAGCCTGTACAATTGGCCTCTACACCTGGTATGACGCCTTTGAAGGTCGTCTTTGTGGGTTTAATCCTTGAGGGATCTATGCCCATCTTGCGCACTGTGTCCTGATAAAGCAGGTTCAGGCTGCTGCCGCCGTCCATCAGGACTCTGGTGAGGTGAAATCCATCGACGATTGGGTCTAAAACCAATGCGGCGAATCCGCTGTGGTGGATGCTGGTGGGGTGGTCCCTTCGATCAAAAGTGATCGGGCAGGAGGACCATGGGTTGAACTTCGGGGCGACTGGCTCCATCGTGTATACGTCCCTGAGTGCACGCTTCCGCTCCATCTTGGGTATGTGGGTTGCGTATATCATATTCACCGTCCGCACTTGTGGGGGAAAACCCTTCTGTCCTCTATTGTTCGGCGGTCGGGTCTCTTCTTCGTCATCGCTATGCAGCCCCTTGTCATTGTTTTTGACAATTAGCTTGCCTACCTGCTTGAATACCCAACAGTCCCTGTTGGTGTGGTTGGCTGGCTTTTCGGGGGTGCCGTGTATCTGGCACGAGCGATCGAGTATTCGGTCCAAATTGGACATACCCGTAGTAGTTCTTTTGAATGGCTTCTTCCGCTGACCGGGTTTGGAGCCTCTGAATCCGGTGTTGACTGCCGTATCCTCACTATTGTCGCCGTTAATGCGGCGTTTATTCTTGTTGCGACGCGACCTGCCATTGTGGTCCTTGGTATCCGGACTGCCAGAATTTTTGCTGAGGTTGTTGCTGCGAGCTAGCCAGCTGTCCTCTCCCGCGCAAAAGCGGGTCATGAGTGATGTGAGGGCTGCCATGGATTTCGGCTTTTCCTGTCCCAGGTGCCGGGCAAGCCACTCGTCGTGGATGTTATGCTTGAAGGCCGCGAGGGCCTCCGCATCCGGATAGTTGACGATTTGATTTTTCTTAGTTAAGAACCGTGTCGAGAATTGTCTGGCCGATTCGTCTGGCTGCTGAATTATGTGGCTTAGGTCGTCAGTGTCTGGTGGTTGCACGTACGTGCCCTGGAAGTTATCAAGGAATGCGGCTTCCAGGTCCTCCCAACATCCAATTGATTCTGCTGGCAAGCTGTTAAGCCAATGCCGAGCTGGTCATTTAAGCTTGAGTGGGAGGTATTTGATGGCGTGAAGATCGTCACCGCGGGCCGTGTGGATATGAAGGAGATAGTCTTCGATCCAAACCGCGGGGTCTGTTGTGCCGTCATAGGATTCGATATTCACGGGTTTAAACCCTTCGGGGATTTGATGATCCATTACTTCGTCTGTGAAGCATAGTGGGTGTGCGGCGCCTCTGTGTTGGAGAGCTTTGTCTATTGTGTTCGGCCCGGCCGGACTTACTGTGTCCGGTGCGACGGTTTTCGTCACGTATCATGGGGCGCCCACGCGATCCGTAGATCGATCTTGATTGTCTTGCCTTATCCTCCAATATATCTCGCAAGTCCGGAGCATTCCCCTGTGGCCTTGAGCGATGCCGGTGTACGGTTCTAGTGAAGGGCCTAGAGGCCTCTCTGTCGCGGCCCCGAGGTGGCCGATCATCCGTATTGTGCTCTGGTGATGCAGGTTTATATACCTCCTCCTCTAATCGGGGGAGCAACTTGCGTTTGTGGTAGCTTTTGGAGGGGCGTTCGAGCTCATGCTCTTCGGCCGCCAGGACTTCCGTCCATCTGTCGGCTAGTAGATCCTGATCAGCTCTAAGCTGTTGCTGCTTTTTCTTGAGGCTGTTTGTCGTGGCCATAAGCCTGCGTTTAAAATGCTCTTGTTCGACAGGATCCTCAGGCACGACAAATTCATCGTCGTCGAGGCTTGCCTCGTCTCCGGAGGGAGGCATGTAACTATCGTCCTCTACCTCTTCGTCTGTCACCCTCTTGTGAGGGCTGGCATCTCCGTCCTCCTGCGCTGAATCTTGCTGGAGGGGGTTGTCTTCGGCACTGTCTGGGGTATTATTATCTCCGGTGCCGGAATCGCCATTCTTGCTATGGTGGGATTTAGAGCAGCGCCGCTGACGCCGGCGCTTGGGCTGTTTCTTGGAGGGGTCTTCCTCCGCTGTTCCTTCGCCATTCCAATCCTTTGGGATATCCACCATGTATATGTCATATGACGAGATGGCTTTCTAGTGCCTAGTAGGCGCTGGTTCTTGGTCGTCTCCGGCATCATCGTCCATACCGTCGATGTCTTCGGAGTCGAAGTCTAGCATGTCGGTTAGATCATCGACAGCGGCTACTAAGTGGATGGTGGGTGGGTCTTGAATTTCTTCGTCATCCGCATCCCAACCGTCTTGACCGTAGTCCGGCCAGGGCTCTCCTGATAACGAGAGATATTTTAGCGAACTCAGAATGTCGCCAAAAGGTGAGTGTTGAAAGATGTCCGCGGCGGCGAACTCCATGATCGGCGCCCAGTCGGATTCGATTGGAGGGGGCGCGGGAGGTTCGGAGTCCGGCAAGGAGTCCGACACCTTGGAGTCGCGAGCTTTAGAAGGGACAAAGTCGGTATTCGGCTCTATCACCGTAGAGGTTGCAGCCCCCGAGGCAGTGTCTAACCATCCGTCCTCGATCTACGTAGTCGGCTCCGAATCGAGGGTCGGAGTGGATTCGTTTGCGGCCTCCAGGGCACTGTCCGGCAGCGGAGCTGAATCATGCCCATCGTGACAGTGTGGCGCGCTCAGCCGTGGCTCGAATCTGTTGAAGATCAAGTCTCCGTGGATATCAGCCGTGAAGTTAAGACTTCCAAATCTGACTTGACGACCAGGGGGTAGCTTTCGATCTGCTCCAGATGGCCAACCGAATTGGCCCGCAGTGCAAAGCCACCGAATACGAAGATCTGTCCGGGGAGAAAAGTCTCACCCTGGACCGCGTCGTTGTTGGTGATCGAAGGAGCCATCGAGCCTATCGGTGACGACACAGAGGAACTCTCAATGAAAGCACCAATGTTGGTGTCAAAACCGGCGGATCTCGGGTAGGGGGTCCCGAACTGTGCGTCTAGGCGGATGGTAACAGGAGACAAGGGACACGATGTTTTACCCAGGTTCGGGCCCTCTTGATGGAGGTAAAACCCTATGTCCTGCTTGATTGGTATTGATGATGTGGGTATTACAAGAGTAGATCTACCACGAGATCAAGGAGGCTAAACCCTAGAAGCTAGCCTATGGTATGATTGTTGTTATTGTTGTTGTCCTACAGACTAAAGCCATCCGGTTTATATAGACACCAGAGAGGGCTAGGGTTACATAGAGTCGGTTACAATGGTAGGAGATCTACATATCCATATCGCCAAGCTTGCTTTCCACGCCAAGGAAAGTCCCATCCGGACACGGACGAAGTCTTCAATCTTGTATCTTCATAGTCTTGGAGTTTGGCCGATGATGATAGTTCGGCTATCCGGACACCCCCTAGTCCGGGACTCCCTCACATACCATCTAAGCCAATGGTGAGAGTGTCTTTTTCACAATCAATTCTAGCACTAGCTGTATTTAAGAAGGGTCTACCAAAAATAATGGGACAAAAGTCATCTTGTGGGGAGCCAAGAACAAGAAAATCAGCAGGGTATTTAACCTTCCCACACAAGACTTCAACATCTCAAACTATCCCAACTGGTTTAATGGTATCCCTGTTAGCAAGCTTAATAGTAACATCAATGTCTTCTAATTCAACGGGTGCAATGTCATGCATAATTTCTTGATATAAGGTATAAGGTATCGCACTAGCACTAGCACCCATATCACATAAGCCTTGATAACAATGATCTCCTATCTTAACAGAAATAACAGGCATGCCTACGACAGGTCTATGTATCTTAGTATCTGGTCTAGCAATATTAGTAGCTTCATCGCAGAAATAAATAACATGCCCATCTAAATCATCATCCAAGAGATATTTAACCATAGCAATACTAGGTTCAACATTGATTTTCTCAGGAGGTGTATAAGTCCTAGTATTACTCTTACAAACAACAGTCGAAGTTTTAGCATGATCCTTTATCCTAACAGGAAATGGGGGTTTCTCAACATAAGTAGTAGGAACTATAGGATCACTATAGGTGATAGTCTTTCCTTCAACTGTAATAGGTGCAACTACTTTCACTTCAACAGGAGGATTATATTTAAACCACTTCTCTTTAGGGAGATCAACGTGAGTAGCAAAAGATTCACAGAAAGAAGCTACTATCTCAGAGTCAAGTCCATACTTATCGCTAAATCCACAAAAAGCATCGGTATCCATAAAAGATTTAACACAATCGAACTTAGGTGTCATACCTGACTCCTTACCATCGTCGGAACCCCAATCTTTAGAGTTGCATTTAATACGTTCCAATAAGTCCCATTTGAACTCAATAGTCTTCAGCATATAAGAACCAACACATGAAGTATCGAGCAGGTTGTGATCATTAAGAGAAAGCCGGGCATAAAAATTTGGAATAATCATTTCCCGGGAGATCTCATGATTGGGGCATGAATATAACATTGACTTAAGCCTCCCCCAAGCTTGAGCGATGCTTTCTCCTTCGCGAGGCCAGAAATTATATATGTAATTACGATCATGATGAACAAGATGCATAGGATAAAAGTTCTGGTGACATTCAACTTCAATCGTTTATAATTCCAAGATCTTGTATCATCACATAGCCTATACCATGGCAATGCATATCCCTTCAAACATAAAGGGAAGACCTTCCTTTTGACAACATCATCAGGGATACCTGCAAGCTTAAATAATCTACAAACTTCATACACAAAGATAAGGTGTAAATCGGGATGCAATGTTCCATCTCCTACAAATGGATTAGCTAGCAGTTTCTCTATCATACCCGAAGGAATCTCAAAGTAAATATTTTCAAGAAGTTCAGTAGGTTGAGGAGCAACTCTTTGCTCTTCTGGTCAGGGTGAAGATACCCTGAACAAGCCCCACAAAGGATTAGTTTCCATAGTGACAAGTAACAGAAAATTTCAGCACACTATATAAATGTTTCCTTACCAAGTTCCACTCACCAAAAGCGCTACACTCCCCGGCAACGGCGCCAGAAAACAGTATTGATGACCCAAAAGTGTAGGGGATCTATCGTAGTCCTTTCGATAAGTAAGAGTGTCGAACCTAACGAGGAGCTGAAGGAAATGATAAGCAGTTTTCAATAAGGTTTTCTCTACAAGCACTGAAATTGTAGGTGATAGATAGTTTTGTGATAAGATAAATAGTAACGAGTAACAAGTAAATAAAGTGAATAAAGTGCAGCAAGGTGGCCCAATCCTTTATGTAGCAAAGGATAAGCCTAGACAATTTCTAATAATGAGAAGGAGCTCCCGAGGACACATGGGAATTATCGTCAAGCTTGTTTTCATCACGTTCATATGATTCAAGTTCGGTATTTTGATAATTTGATATGTGGGTGGACCGGTGCTTGGGTACTGCCCTTACTTGGACAAGCATCCCACTTATGATTAACCCCTGTTGCAAGTGTCTGCAACTATAAAAGAAGTATTAAGGTAAACCTAACCATAGCATTAAACATATGGATCAAAATCAGCTCCTAACGAAGCAATGCATAAACTAGGGTTTAAGCTTCTGTCACTCTAGCAACCCATCATCTACTTATTACTTCTCAATGCCTTACTCTAGGCCCAAATAATGGTGAAGTGTCATGTAGTCGATGTTCACATAACACCAATAGAGGAAAAGACAACATACATCTCATCAAAATATCGAACGAATACCAAATTCACATGACTACTAATAGCAAGACTTCACCCATGTCCTCAGGAACAAACGTAACTACTCACAATGCATATTCATGTTCATAATCAGAGGAGTAATAATATGCATAAAGGATCTGAACACATGATCTTCCACCAAGTAAACCAATTAGCATCAACTACAAGGAGTAATCAACACTACTAGCAACCCACAGGTACCAATTTGTGGTTTTGATACAAGATTGGATACAAGAGATGAACTAGGGTTTTGAGAGGAGATGGTGCCGGTGAAGATGTTGATGGAGATTGGCCCCCTCCCGATGAGAGGATCGTTGGTGATGACGATGGTTATGATTTCTCCTCCCAGAGGGAAGTGTCCTCGGCAGAACAGCTCCGCCGGAGCCCTAGATTGGTTCCGCCAAGGTTTCGCCTCGTGGCGGCGGAGTTTCATCCCGTAAGCTTGCCCACAATTTTTTCCAGGGTAAAAGCCCTCATATAGCAGAAGATGGACACCGGGGGCTCACCAGGGGGCCCAGGAGATAGGGGGCGCGTCCAGTAGGGGTGGGCGCGCCCCCACCCTCCTGGGCAGGGTGTGGGCCCCTTGGTGTGTTTCTTCCGCTCAATAATTCTTATTAATTCCAAAAATAGGTTTCGTGGAGTTTCAAGATTTTTGGAGCAGTGCAGAATAGGTTTCCATTGTTTGCTCCTTTTCTAGCCAGAATTCCAGATGCCGGCATTCCCCCTCTTCATGATAAACCTTGTAAAATAAGAGAGAATAGCCATAAGTATTGAGATATAATGTGTAATAACAGCCCATAATGCAATAAATATTGATATAAAAGCATGATGCAAAATGGACGTATCAGCCACCTTGACATTGATGGATTTGAAATAATCATCAGCTCTGGGTTTTGCGATCCTGGAAAACAGGTTATACCAACGTCAGCACAACAGAACCACACACCAATGATCCTCGGAACTGGAGATATACTGCAACTAAAAATGTCTTTTATGTTAGCATACATTTCAGTTGTCTCTTTGTAATACATATCCATGCTCATGATGGCACTGTTTTGTGTCTTCCTACCTTCGTCTCGTTCAAGGGTGTTGTACGCAAGATTCATAATGTCTTACCCGAGTATCAGGACTCATTGCTAGTGAGTAAAGGGCATCATCAACTGCCTTCCCATCCTCCCGCATCTTCTTAACCTATGGTTAGAAAATAGACAAGGTGATCATCTTATGTACTCAATATATTAAAAAAACAGACAGTGCAATTCAAAAGCGTACATGACTCTTGAACCATTTTGCAAATCCTGCCATAACTACTTTGTCAATGTTTCTTGGATTTTGCGGCAGTAACTCCTTTTTGTAGATGCTGCACAACATAGTGATCGCGTCAAACATCTAAATATATAAGAATGTGCTGCAAGTTTAGTAGATTATGATGTATAAGCTGCAGTACTTAGCACTTACTTGATATAAGGTAGTATCTCAGGACACTTATTCAACACATAGTAAACTATGTTGTCCAGATCTTTAGGTTTGTCCTCTTCTCGACTCTTCCCTGTAACTCGTACAGAATAATCGAAAACATTGAGCCCGGGATTGTCTTCACTCACCTCTTTGCTAAGCTGATCAGCTGTTTCAATGTATTTTGAGCAGAATGTCAATGCTTCTATAGCAATGTAGGCCTCTGCAATGGAACCCTCGGGTCTAGCTCTGTTCCTACCATAGCCCTTGAAAGTGCCTAGCCGCCTTTCAATAGGGTACATCCAGCCATACTGTACTGGACCTCTAAGTAGTGCCTCATCAGGTAGATGAATAGCCAAATGCACCATTACATCAAAGAAGGCGGGAGGATATATCTTCTCAAGGTTGCATAGGATAGTTGGTATCTTGTCTCTAAGATGCTCCAAAGCATCTATCCTGATATTTCTGCTGCAGAGTTCCCTGAAGAATTGTCCCAACTCTGAAACTGCTTTATATAATTCAAGGCGGCCCAATCCTCTAAGGATAACAGGTAAAACCCTTTGAAGTAGGACATGGCAGTCATGAGTTTTCAACCCTTGTACCTTGTTTCCATCTTCACTGACTCTCCTTTCAGGGTTGGAAGCAAATCCATGTGGGAATCTCACACGTGACAGGACCTCGCAGAATTCTTTTCTTTCTACCTTGTCCAAGACGTACATAGCTGGTGCCATATCCCGTGGTTTACCTTCATCTTGCACCTGCAAATCCTATCTGATACCCAGGTGTGTCAAATCAATCCTAGATTTTAAGGTATCTTTCGTCTTGCCTTCAATATTAAGAAGTGTGCCGATAATGCTGTCACATATATTTTTCTCGATGTGCATCACATCAAGATTATTCCACAGATCCAAATCTTTCCAATACTCCATGTCCCACAAAGTGGACCGGCGGGTAAACAATAATCTCTCTTCTGCCCTGCCATGCTTCCTTTAACCGCTACCAGTACCAGGATGGTTTCCTGGTGTAATATGCCTGACCTTCTCTAATTCCACTTGCAACTCATCGACAGCGAGCCTCTTTGGCGCATCATGGTTTTCATGCTTTGCATTGAACACATGTCTTCGGTATTTTCTAGGATGCGGCTTGTCCTTGGCAAGGAAACGACGGTGTCCAATGTAACAGATCTTGCTAAGTATTGCGTATGACAGCGGATTCCTATCACAGTGAACACATGCATTGTAACCATGTGTCGTTCGCCCTGACATAGTGCCCAAAGCCAGATAATCATGGATGCACCAAATTATGACAGCACACAAAAAGAAATCAGCTGGTGGGCTTCTATATAGGTCTCGAGTGAGAACACTCCTCCATAGCTGTTGAATTTCCTCCACAAGAGGCTCCTTGAACAAATCAAAATCCTTTCCAGGACTTTTTGGACCTGGGATGAGCAAGGCCATCATGTAGTTTGATTGTTTGGTGCAGAATTTGGAGGCATGTTGTAAGGGATAACAAGCACTGGCCACATTCTATATGTGGCGCTCTGGTGGCCAAATGGGTTAAATCCATCTGAAGCTAAGCCAAGTCTAATGTTTCTCGGTTCAGCAGCAAACTTTTTGTGGTTATGATTGAAGCTTTTCCACTCACTACCATGAGATGGATGTCTCATTACATTCTGATCTCTGTACTCCTGGTTCCTAGAATGCCACAGTACATCCTCTCTTGTTTCATCATCATGAAACAACCTCCGCAATCTTGGTATAATTGGAAAATGTCTCAGAACATTATGAGGAATCCTCTTCGCAGCATCGCCATCTCTCCATCTTGATGATTTGCATTTCGGGCATTCACTTAAGTTGGCATAATCCTTCTGAAACAGAACACAATTATTCTTACAAACATGGATCATATCATATCCAATTCCAACTGCACGAAGGAAATTCTTCATTTTACTATAGGTGTGTGGCAGCTCAGACACATCTGGGAAAGATTTGCGGAAAGCGGCCAACATCGCATCGAATGATTTGTTGGTCATTTGCTCAGATGTCTTCACCTGAAGAAAGGTGACCATAGCTGAGAATACTGACATCTTATTTCCTGGGGTGACAGTTGTCGGTGTCAAAACCAGCGGATCTCGGGTCGGGGGGTCCCGATCTATGCGTCTAAGGCTAATGGTAACAGGAGGCAAGGGACACAATGTTTTACCCAGGTTTGGGCCCTCTCAATGGAGGTAAAACCCTACTTCCTGCTTGATTGATCTTGATGATATGAGTATTACAAGAGTTGATCTACCACGAGATCACAGAGGTTAAACCCTAGAAGCTAGCCTATGATGATTATGATTGTTCTGATTCTCCCTATACGGACCAAACCCTCTGGTTTATATAGACACGGATGGGGCTAGGGTTTACATAGAGTGGGTTACAAAGAAGGAAATCTAATATCCGGATCACCAAGCTTGTCTTCCACGCAAAGGAGAGTCCCATCCGGACACGGGACGAAGTCTTGAGTCTTGTATCTTCATGGCCCAACAGTCCGGCCAAAGTATATAGTCCGGCTGTCCGGATACCCCCTAATCCAGGACTCCCTCAGTAGCCCCTGAACCAGGCTTCAATGACAATGAGTCCGGCGTGTAGATCGTCTTCGACATTGCAAGGCGGGTTCCATCTCCGAATACTCCAAAGTACCTGTTGTAATGAACAGTGTCCGACTTCCCATCAATGTCGTACTCCTCGGCTTCTGTGCTTCAATAATGGCCATCTCCATGAGTCGAGCGAATACGAGGAGCCGAGGCATTTTTGCATTTGCCACCCCGTCCCCGTAGGCAAACCGTCTATTTGAAGGGAAGGGGATCCTCATATCCAAACCTCACGTTCTTCCTCTGAGCAAGCATCCAACAAAGCGCTTCGGAAAAAACCATTCCAACATGGCCGGTCGCCGCAGCTCTTCTTTTCGTTTCCTTAGCTCTAAGCCAGGTGACTGGGAAGAGTGTTCAGTTCCTCAAAGACGTTTGATAGATTTGCAGACCCAAGGGTTTCTTCCACCGGCGTTCATGGTCCCCATCCGAGCTGGACTAGCCACCTATACTGGCGGGGAGCAGGCGGAGAGATCTCCTAATCCATCCCTGGGGGAGTGAATATGCCTCATCCCGCATCTGTTAAGAGGCGTCGGGTTTCCAATCCACCCATTCCTTCGCGGGCTCCTGGAGTTCTACAGCCTCCAGTTGCACGACCTCACCCCTGCCTCCGTACTGCATATCGTAGGATACGTCGCCCTTTGTGAATTATTCCTGGGCTGTGAGGCCCACTTTGGGTTATGGAAGAAGTTGTTCTGCCTTGTCCCTCGCAATCAGGGGGAATCCATATGTCAAGTGGGCAGAGCCAAAATATGGCGCGGCGCCGAGACCGGATACCTGTCCGGCACTCCACAGAAGGCATCTGCAAACTGGCCCTCAGAGTGGTTCTATGTTGATGATGTTCCCGTTCCGGATCCAGTCCGGACGGGCCTCCCTGAGTTCAATAATGCTCCGCCGAAGGCACGCCGAAGTTGGCACCCTCAGGGCCCCCAAGAGGAGGACACCAAAGAAGTACACTTCCTGATGAGCAGGATAGAGATACTGGCCAAATCAGGGCTGACAATAGTCGAGGTTATGGTAATATGCATAATGCGGGGGGTGCAGCCACTCCAATATCGGGGGAAGCCCATGTGGCACTACAATGGGGAAGATGATGCCACCCGCTGTGGTCGTAAGGGTTCGGACTCGGCCACTGCTCTGAAGAAAATATTGTCCGACTTGTATAAAGGAGAAGAAGAAGAATTCCTTCATACTAAACCGTGGGATGGATTTTCCATGTACAACCCCCCAAGCTGGGTAAGTCGTCACCCTTTCCCCCACTCTATTCATTCCGGCGCTTTTCATGAAGATCATTAACCTTGATACTTCTGAGCAGGAACTGAGGAGTGCCGTGGAAGGATTTGACAGCCCCTCCCCGCAGCCAGAGGACCCCGAAAGGGCCTGCGATCTAGGACTTGAAGAAGATCCGGATATTACCGTGGAGCTAGTCAACGGGACATTTTGTCAGGCCAGCTGCGATGGCACCTTAATGGCTATTATCGCCGACTATCCTGGACTGCTACCTACATCGCGTGTAAGCAATGTGGAAACCTTATCCTCTGAAGAGGACTCCTTTCTGATATCATGCCTTATGCATAAAATATCACATTTTTATAGAGACGACCATCGGAACGCGGCGCTGAGCCCTTGGGGGCTCATCGGCAAACGACGTCCGGGTCAAGCAGGCTCAAGAGGAAGGCAGTTAGGGCCAAAACGCCGTTACAGAGGTATGGTAAAAACCTGCTCTATGATTATTGTGTTTGAAATGTAACAGCGTCCTTCGTATTCTGGCAGAAAGAAGAGTCGCCAGATTATATCCGGGGATCCTGCCGATCACGCCTCCACCAGCCGGATTCCAGAATCGGCTTCAAGAGAGGAGGCCAATGCGGGGCCGATGCCGAATTGTCCTCTAACACAGGATGCGGATATGCTCTCCGCCACAAATTTCAAAGTGGAGAGTGCCATGAATCACCGGTGCCGACGGGCCACACTTTGGAATAACATCTTTTTCGAAGAGGATTTTAATGCTTTCAATTCGGGAGACACATATATTCAGGCTGCTCAAGGCGGACTCGCCCGAGCAACAGACCAGTATGCAAAAGATATACGGGTAAGGAAATTTGATAAGAATGTATAGCAGTAGCCCCTGAGACTCGAAACGGTTGGAACAACTGATTTAAGGATCATTTTATGCACAGGTCCTTGTAGAGAAGAATACCCAATTGTCTCAAGAGCTGAAGGAGTGCAAGACCCAGTTGAGGGCCACGGTTGCCAAACTAGAGGAATCCCAAAAGGCCTCCCCTGGTAACATTCGTTTTTAGTAACGAAATTTTATGGAAATGTACCAGTTAGTAATTGTCTTGTTTGATAAGTCTAACAGAAAATTCTGCAGACAATCCCGGGGAGAATCCGGAGATCGTAAGAGATAGCGAGTCACATCTCCAAAGGCATCTAAAAGCTGGCGAGCGTGTTCTTACGCAAGTTAGGGGGGAGAGGAACGATCTTCAAGATGCCAATGTCCGGCTAGGCGTCGAATTAGGAGATGTTCGTGCTCAGCTGGCGGACTCCGGGAAGGAGAACAGAAGGCTTCATCGTGGCATTTATGGTAAGTGCCTAGACGAACTGTAGTATAGCTCGGCGAGGAAGCATATTGAAAGAGTTTATATCTGTAGGTATGTTGACGGGCCGTCCTGAAGGGGAGATGCCCGCGTCCGTAGGTGATTTACTGCAAGACCTCTCACAGCTGCACGAGCAAGCTCGGTAGGTGATGCAGGGTATTGCCCAGGCCTTGTGGCCATCCACTTCCGTGCCGAAAGGCATGGGTGAGCTCGTGGATATGCTCCAAGGAGCGCGGCGGCGCTTCCGATTGTGGGAGATGTCAGCCTGCCGACGAGGTGCAAGGGAAGCCTGGGCCATCGTGAAGACGCGCTACACCAAGCTTGACCCGAACCATATGGCCGAACTCGGACCGGCGGGGCCAGATGGGCAAGAAATTCCCGTGAGTCTGGTGTATGACCAGGTAGCGTTAGTCGCAAAGTATTCCCAACAGGATTGCAAGCTAGATAGCCTGTTGGACGGTATAGAGGAAGAATATAGTCAGTCCAAGTGACTATGTAATTCAATGGACATATGTAGTCCCTAGCCGGATTAAAAATCATTTGTCATGGCGGACCTTTTCGCTTCATCCCCCGGATCCGACAGTCCGAGGTGTATCCGAATACCCGCTCAGTTATGCAAAACCGGGGTATGCGTGGAAACCAGGTGTAATGCCCCGGATTCGATGCGCCAGGTGTCTGCCAGTTATTCGCCATCATTGCCAAGTCATTTGCTTGCGTGTTGCATTTTTCCATGTCATCATGTGCATCTCATTTTGCATACGTGTTCGTCTCTTGCATCCGAGCTTTTTCCCCGTTGTTCGTTTTGCAATCCGGCGCTCCTATGTCCTCCGGCGTCCCCCTTTGTCTCTTGTTGTGAGCGGGTGTTAAACTTTCTCGGAATACCCCGAGGTTTGCCAAGCGGCCTTGGTATAGCACCGGTAGACCGCCTGTCAAGTTTCGTACCATTTGGAGGTCGTTTGACACTCCAACGGTTAACCGGGTAACCCTAAAACCCTCTTTTGTTGCAGCCCAACATCCCTTCCAAAGTGGCCCAAAACCCAGCAAACAACCCTCCATGCTCTCGGTCGTTCGATCACGATCGTGTGGGCGAAAACCGTGCCTCATTTGGACTCTCCTAGCTCCCTCTACCTATATATATATGTGCACCTCTCCTCTAATCACGGGTCCAAACCCTAAAAATCGCCCTCCGCCGCGCCGGACATGTCCGTCCCCGGCCGGACACGTCCGCCGCCGCCCTCCCACGAATCCGCCGCCGCCACGTGTCCCAGCGCCTCCTCTCTCTCCTACCCGCCGCCGCGGCC
>NC_041383.1:710177505-710183354 GCF_002162155.2 Triticum dicoccoides
TGCCCCGTCCCTCGTCGGCCGCCGCCCCGGCCGCCCCGCCGGCGCAGCCCCGGCCGCCCGCGCCCGAGCTCCCGCGCCGGCCATGCCGCGCCTCTCCTCCGCCGCTCCGCCCCGACCTCGCCGTCCCGTGCCGGATCCGGGCGGATCCGGCCGAAGGAGAGCTACCCCACCCAACTCCGGCCACCACCACGTCCGATTCCGGCGAGATCCACCGAAGGTTGACTTTCCCCCTCCGAAATTCCACCAAGTCCCGAGTGTTTTCGACATAATCATGCCATGTTCATCGCATTGTATCTCTACATCCGTTGCTCCGTTTTGTGCGTGTAATATGTCAAATTATTCGTATCAACGAGTAGATCATTTCATTCCATTGCATCATGTTCATTTCAGGTTATCTTGATGCCTGAATCATCGTTGTAAGAGTGCATGTTGCTGTTAATCTGCTGAAACTGTTATAACTTGCTCTTTTGTCATTTTTGCCATGGTTGATGTGTGCATCCTATGAGGTTGATGTCTACATGAGTTTTGAACTATGACATGTCTTCTTTACAGAGGTGCTTACCGTGTATTTTTGTGATCAATATGGTGACTAGCACAAGCTTGTAAACTAGGCCTTGTGATATTGCTGATTTCAGTCCCTGTTCTGCTATTATTTTTATGCTATGTAAACTTGATGCTACATAGATATCCATGCTTATTTTGAGATACTTCAGTAAGGATGTTTTGTACATATGGTTATGCTCTATCCATCCATGCCTACGGTTGTATTTATAGCTTGTTGTAGATTGTTCATATCTTGCTCCAAAGTTGCTAAATGATGTTGCTGTCAGCCTGTTAACATGAATTTCAGTTTTGTCATGTGTTTTCCTAGTGATCCATGCACCCTATGAACTTGTCCTTGCCATGCTTAGCTTCACAAACATGTCTTCTTACTGTTGGTTGCCTTGCCATGCTATATATTGCTCCGTGGTTAGTGGTTCAAGCTCACCAACATGCCTACTTATTGTTGTTCCTGCCATGTATGAATCTGTCATATAACTTGCCATGTTTACATGGGTGCCATCATATCTTCTGATCCATTTTGACTCTTGGTCAGTAAGGGACTTTTGTTCTATGCAATTAGTAGATTCATGCCATGCCTTTGTTGCCCCTGATAAGTTCCTGTAGCATGTTATTTGATAGCTCTAAACATTGCAACCTGATGTTATTTTCTGCTAAAATCTGAAACTGTTATTATTTCCAATCTTTCCATGTGTGTTTGAGCATGTTCTAGTGATTTCTGGAGTTAGCTCAGTGTTCATGTTTTGTTATGCTTTACCTGTACATCATGCCCATGCCCTTTGTTCTTATGTTGAGATGCTGTAGCATGTTTTTTTGATGCTTGCAATATGCCTAGTTGCTGTTTTGGACAGATTGTTGTTATGCCTTGTATAGTGTGTCTGTGTTGAACCGTTGCTCCGTTTTGAGTGTGCTCTATATGAAACTTGCTTGATTTTGCATGAATTTTCATATTATCATGTTGCCTCTGTGTTTTGGTGTGTTTGCTTGATGTTTGGGTGCATTTTGCATCAATGCCATGTTTAACTTGTTTTGCTCATATCTTCTAGTCCGTAGCTCCGAACTAAATGAACTTTATATGTAACTTGACTAGAATCTCGTGTAGATCATCTTGGTGCAATTTAAATTGCTGTTTAACAACTTGAAAATAATGTTTATTCAGATCTGGTCCAACTTCGAAATTTGCATATGAGGACTTACCGGAATTGTTATATGTTGCTCCCGGCCTCATTTAAACTTGCCTTGATGTGTTGTTCTTGTTTGCATCATCTCTTGCCACGAGTAGCTTCATGTAGCCTTGTCATGCATCATGCTTGTTATGCATCATGCCTTGTTCATGTGTGGTGTGTTTACCATGTTCTGTGCTTCTTCTCGATAGTTCCCGTTTTCGTTGCGATCGTGAGGATTCGTTCATCTGAGCGATGTCCGGCGCCCCTGGGCAACCAGGGTCTGTGCCAACCCGACGTATGGCTCATCCGGTGTGCCCTGAGAACGAGATATGTGTAGCTCCTATCGGGATTTGTCGGCACAGTGGGAGGCTTTGCCGGTCTTGTTTTACCATTGTCGAAATGTCTTGTAAACCGAGATTCCGAGCCTGATCGGGTCTCCCTGGGAGAAGGAATATCCTTCGTTGATCGCGAGAGCTTATCATGGGCTAAGTTGGGACACCCCTGCAGGGTATAATCTTTCGAAAGCCGTGCCTACGGTTATTGGCAGATGGGAATTTGTTAATGTCCGGTTGTAGATAACTTGACACCAAATCCGAATTAAAACGCATCAACCGTGTGTGTAGCCGTGATGGTCTCTTCTCGGCGGAGTACGGGAAGTGAACACGGTTTTTGGGTTATGTTTGACGTAAGTAGGTGTTCCGGATCACCTCTTGATCATTGCTAGTTGACGACCGTTCCTTTGCTTCTCTTCTCGCTCTTATTTGCGTATGTTAGCCACCATACATCATGCTTAGTCGTTGCTGCAACCTCACCACTTTACCCCTTCCTTTCCCTTTAAGCTTTGCTAGTCTTGATACCCATGGTAATGGGATTGCTGAGTCCTCGTGGCTCACAGATTACTACAACAACAGTTGCAGGTACAGGTTATGCGATGATCTTGACGCGAGAGCGATGTTTGCTTGTGTTTAGTTCTTCTTCTGCTTCTTCTTCGATCAGGGGATAGGTTCCAGGTCGGCAGCCTGGGCTAGCAGGGTGGATGTCATTTGAGTTGCTGTTTGTGTTTCATCCGTAGTCGGATGTTGTTCTTGTATGTTGTATTGTTGTATTCATGTGACATTGTATGTATTGGATGTATCCCCACTATTATGTAATGTTGATGTAATGATATCCACCTTGCAAAAGCGTCTTCAAGATGCGCTTCTATCCTTGGTGGGACCTTCGAGTTCCTTTAGGATAGGGTCGCATCTCGGGCGTGACAAGTTGGTATCAGAGCCTCGACCGACCTTAGGAGCCCCCTTGATTGATCGTGTAGTTTGGCCGTTGTTGAGTCTAGAAGAAAACTGTTTTTGGAGTCTAGTTATATCGGAGAGTAGGAATTCTTTTTACTCCTCAGTCCCTTCGTCGCTCTGGTGAGGAATCTTGACGTAGGTGTTTTGAATGACTCCTCTTCCCCTTCAAATTTTCTTTAGGATCACGCAGTTGGTTTTCCGATCGTTGGTTCTCAGCTCTTTTGATCCGGTGCATTTCTCGTCAAGTTGACTCAAGCCTCTTCATCATTGAGTTCAATCCTCAATTGTTTTCTTTCCCACCCGCCCACCCCTCTTCTTCTCGGAACCGGAGTCCGTAATCGAGTATCCATCCTACTCGTGTGAAGTCTTTGCTTTCTTTCCTCAATGATTTCAATCGGTGTTTTATCTTCAAGTTATTCGTTCGTTCCCCCTTCCAAGTTGTCTTTGTTTTTCCCGCCCTCCCACCCTTTTCTTCCTGGAGTCTGACTCTCTCTCGACCACCTATTTCATTCTTGCAGAGCCTCTTCAGTCTTTCGTCAATTATTCCAACCGGTGAATTCTCATCTTGGTGGACATTCTTCATCTCCGGTGGACTCAATTCATGTTTTTCGGGTTGATCACATTCTTTTCCTTGGATCAAGTGTTTTTCCTTGCTCGTTCGCCTCTCGCCAGTTTATCCTTCCGGAGTGTTCAAGGCATCTCAGGAGATTCATCTGTGTTTGAATTAATTCGAGGTTGTCACCTCATTCAAATATTTCAATTGTTCCGGTGCATCATCTATCTTTTCAAGAATCCTTTTCAACGGTGTTATCTCTTCAGTGGGCCCTAACCCACAGGTCTTTTCCCAGGATCTTACCTGACTCTTCTAATTCCCCCAGAGTTATTCTCAATTCTTTTCAAAGTGTGACGTAAGAATGATTTCATCAGCCAGATGCTTTTCCAAGATCGGTTTCAAACATTTTCATTGTTAGCTCAACCTCTTCGCTTTTCATTCTTCCGGAGTATCTCAGTAATTTTGATGGTTTTTCTCGTCGTCAGTTGAAGATTGAAGAAGAGTTTTCCCTCTAAATCTTGCCCGTTCCCTTGAAGTTTCATGATTCTAGCTTCATGCTATCCTCTCGAATTATTCCATTCGTCACTTATTCTTTTCTTACCCATCCGGAGTATTTCAGGAGTTGATTTCTTTTTTCGTTTCACCGGAGGCCATCGTTCCAGAAGAATTCTTCATCCTCACATTTCAGCTATCGTTCTCTATTTATCCCAGTGCTTCGTTCAAGTATTCTTTATCAACTCATTATCTCTTCATTCTTTTGCATCTAAATCCCCTCTAGCTTATTCGTTCTTCTAATTCTTCCGGTGATTATTTCTCTTTTTTCAGTCATTTCCGAATTCTTACGGTGGTTCATTCAGATTATTTTCCTTGTTTATCATTTAATCCATTCGTTCTTTCCAATCCTACCGGTGGTTCATGAAGACCTTCTCAAGTTTGCGATATGTCACTTCTCAATCCTTTTCAAGAAGAATAAGTAGTATGCAAAATCCATTGCTTGTCATCAATTTAATTTGATGAAGGATAAGCATACAATAAATCTTATTCTTATTTCATCCAAGTGATTAATCCCTTCCTTCGGAGTTTGTTCTTAATGACTAAATTCTAGTTCCAAGTGTTCTCCATCTTTTCTTTTCCGGAGTTCAAATTTCCTAGGCCTTTCGTCGGAACCTCCATCTAAATCATCGCAATGCTCATCTTGTTCTTTCATCCTTCATTCTATTTCATCATCCTTTTGTTACCGGAGTTCTTCATGGTGGATCGTCATGATTTAATTCATTCTTCAAGAGTTCATCAAGTATCATTCCATCCTCTCTAGTTCATGTTCTATTCTTTCCATCTTCAGCCAGAGTGTTGCCTAAATCCTTTCAGTCTTATTCGTTTCTTTTCTCATTCTAACCACTCTAGTTAGAACGAGTGGTTTCATAGTCTATCTGATTCCGTGAGCTTCGATTCTTGTCATTCTCGTCGTTCCTCTCTTCTTCTCCAGTGCTCTCGATTCTTTGCTTCTTCTCTTGAGTTCTTGCTTCACTTCATCCCTTTTCCCTTCCGTCTCGGTCCTAAGATCTCGGGACGAGATCTCTTGTTAGTGGAGGAGTGTTGTAACGCCCCGGATTCGATGCGCCAGGTGTCTGCCAGTTATTCGCCGTCATTGCCATGTCATTTGCTTGCGTGTTGCATTTTTCCATGTCATCATGTGCATCTCATTTTGCATACGTGTTCGTATCATGCATCCGAGCTTTTTCCCCGTCGTCCGTTTTGCAATCCGGCGCTCCTATGTCCTCCGGCGTCCCCCTTTTGTCTCTTGTTGTGAGCGGGTGTTAAACTTTCTCGGAATGGCCCGAGGTTTGCCAAGCGGCCTTGGTATAGCACCGGTAGCTTGTCAAGTTTCGTGCCATTTGGAGGTCGTTTGGCACTCCAACGGTTAACCGGGTAACAGTAAAACCCTCTTTTGTTGCAGCCCAACACCCCTTCCAAAGTGGCCCAAAACCCAGCAAACACCCCTCCATGCTCTCAGTCGTTCGATCACGATCGTGTGGGTGAAAACCATGCCTCATTTGGACTCTCCTAGCTCCCTCTACCTATATATATGTGCACCTCTCCTCTAATCCCGGGTCCAAACCCTAAAAATCGCCCTCCGCCGCGCCGGACATGTCCGTCCCCGGCCGGACACATCCGCCGCCGCCCTCCTGCGAATCCGCCGCCGCCACGTGTCCCAGCGCCTCCTCTCTCTCCTACCCGCCGCCGCGGCCCGCGGAGCCCATCCGCGGCCCGCGCGGGCCC